>NW_022985565.1:583425-595719 GCF_010093815.1 Pseudovirgaria hyperparasitica
ACACACACACACACACACACACACACACACACACACACACACACACACACACACACACACACACACACACACACACACACACACACACACACACAAGATAGATATACACCATCATGCATTCACGCGCACATGAGTATCATTCCATTCCGAACCTAAACACAGCTCAACAGCAGCGCAAAACAAGCTACCGTCCCGCCATCCGTAGTCCACAGTCCAGCAAGTACGAATATCCGACTTCAAACGTCCGAAACCATCCGATCCGATGCGATCCCCGACCCGAACCGAGACCTCAAATCTAAGCCCTCCTACATAATACAATCCCCACGAGCAAACACTCTGAATATAGGCATAAAGCCGATGCGATGTGCTGCTGATATAATGTGCTTGTGAACATGCCGTGAATATGCCTGTGTATGATACGATCCAGCCAACCAACCAAAACCCCCCTCACACAGCAGTCTCCGTCTTGACAACAACCGGCGCGGCCGCCTGTGCAGATGTGCCGTTTGCGAGGCCGCCTGCTTGCTCTTCCTGCACCAGGACATGCGGGCGCCACTTCTGCAGCACTTTAGCGGCGCGGGCCTTTGCGCCTTCGTAGTTGCGGTATAAGTCCTCGATTGCGTCGATGCAGAGGTCGCGTACGGGCGGTCTGGTGATGATGCAGTATCTGTGATTTTACCAAAAGTCAGTCGCGGAACGAGGATTTGGTGAAATGTAGGGTAATAAGGAGAGAAAAAGAGAGAGAGAGGAGAGAGGAAAACGTACAGCAGTGAAGTCACAACCATGTCGACGCGCTCGGGATCTCGGGCCAGGTCTTTGACGGCATCGATGACGTCCTTTTCCAGCCCGGGGATCTCGCCCATGAAGCGGATGAGCACGTTCTTGTCCTTTGCATCCAGATACGGCAGGATGCCGTTGAGCAGCTTCATCGTCCAGGCGCGGTAGTTTCTCGACACCACCCTGCCCTCGTGCTTGTTGATCATGAAGTCGCCGTACCACTCCTCTGTCAGCCAGGCGATGGCGACGTCGATCCGTCGGCGGAAGTCTTCGACAACGTAGTGCCACAGATCGTCGCGGATCGAGTTCGAAATCGCCTCAGGCGTCACGGAGGAGGGCTTCTTTTCTTCGCTTTTCACGGCGTTTGGTGCTGCGCTTATGCCGGCGCTTGCCCTTGTGGCCAGGCGGACGATGATTGTCACCCATGAATTCCGGTCGTAGCTGCTGGCCGCCAGCCTGTTGAAGCCTGCTTTCGGCGCAGTCTGGCGTGTGCTCGGGCTCGTGGAGCTCATCACGCCAAACAGGCGCTTCGCCGTTGCCTTGCACGTTTCAGCAAGCTGTAATTCAGAGAAAGGCTCGGGGGGAGGGAGTTTGAAGGTTCCTAGAGATATAGGAGCCTGGTCTATACCTCTTTCTTCTGTAGTGTCAAGTCTGTTTGCAAGCTGCTCGGCATCCTCGGGCGGCTGGAAGTCGGGCTCGTATTCATCGTCATCTTCAGCCATGGCCTGTTGTTTCGCCGCTTGGGCGGCCATTGCTTGCTGCCGTGACTTGCCCAGCTCTAGATATTTTGTGCGCACCAGGTTCAGTGCATTCTGAAGCATGGTTTCGTCCACTGCTTGTAAGAGCGGAACAGTTATCCGCGCGACGGTGTCTTGAGGGATAGCTGTCACGTCGAAGGATTTGATGATGGGGTCTTTCGTTATGCCGAAAAGCTGCGCATACGTCATGGTCGTCGGGATTGGGGTGATCTCAGGGGGTTTCGTATTTTCTGGAGCCAGCTTCTGTCTCTTGGTCTGGTCCACACCATTAGTGGGCTCGACTGGCGCTGATCGCTTCCGAGTGCTCTCGAAGTACTCTATTCGTGCACGTTGCATCCGCTCAATGTATTGCTGTATTCGTGGGTTCATCGGATTCTCAGGGGATCTGAGACTAGTCAGCGGAAACATCCTGAACATGTAATCTTACACAAGTCATACTTCTTCATCGAGTTCACTAGGAGCGCCCTCGTTGTCTTCTCCACCGATTTGACCACCAGTTTGCTTCTCGACGTCACAGGGCCGCTCACAAGCTTGACCGGATGGAAGTTGAGCACCTGCGTTATTATCTTGTTCGCAATCGATGCCCGACTTCGAATGAGGCTTCCTAAGCTATTCAGTGTTGCAGTCACAAGCAGTGGGTCACTACCAGCCGTCAGCGTCCGTTCTCTCCATGCTATTTGTCCAACAGACCTGATGTCTTCTTGTAGTGTGCCGAGCAACCGGTCAAGGAGACCGGAAGCCTCTGCTTCGAGGTTCGAGGGGATCAATATTGGGTGGTCGCGAGGCACGAGCGCAAGGGAGATTTCGTTCAGGTCAGGCCGCTATATCCAAACGTCAGTCACCGTGGACGCTGGCGAGAGCTTGACTTGATTACGTACCCGGGGATCTTTTATCACGCCAGGCGTCTGTGTCTGAACAACTCGTTGCACGAACTTGATGCAGCATATCCGAACTCCAGGCATCGCGTTGTCCATCCTACGGAGGATGTTTGACTTGATTGCAGCTATTTTTTGCCATGTCGCTTCGTCCGATGGGTTCTTGATCCTGCATTGCACGCACACATATGAGATTCCATACTAAGAGCAGCGTTTTTTGGGGAGAAGTTTCGCTTGCGACAGGAGAATAGCACATGCAGATATGCAAGAAAGACCAGGTATCTACATAAAAAGGAATAATGTTGACAGGACTAGTACTCACGTATGTCTCAAGACGTGCGGATATATGCTGGCCGCAGCCTGAACGGCACCTTTCAGCACATTCGTATCCACGCCTGGGGAGTCCAGGAGCTCTTTGAGCCTATCTAAGACCTGAAGACTGAGTTCACGCTTCTGCTCTGCCCCGAGAATGGGCGACGCAAAAGTTTCCGCAATGAATTCTGCACCCCATCTCTGTAGTTCGATTGCAGCTTGAGGACCGGTGATGGGAATGATGGCAGGGAGGATCTGTGAGTAATAGTTCGGGTCATTGAGCGCAATGGCGCGCGCAGAGTTCAGACTGGTGATGGTCTCGCTCGTCGAGCTGCCGGCAGGATTCATAATGACCAAGTACAGGCGCTAGCCAGTTAAAACTGAGGTTGAGAGATTGTATCAATGGCCGGGTCGTCACGCGCGTAGCTAGACCACGCAAGATGAAGCTGTTCGTGAAGTTTGTAGATACCGACAACACAACCTCATCCTAATCTAATACAGCAGCGAAGTAAAGGAAGAAGGATTAGAATCGAAGCGTAAAGTAAAGCTATGTGATGACGAATGGGCGTTGCCACGAAGTAGAGAAGTTAATGATGAAGTTAATTGTAGCCCGATCCTAAGGCCTGGCCGTTCACGATACGCGTTCGCTGCCAAGCCGGGAATTCTTCGGCATATCACCACGATCTCGAGGTCGCCGATCAAGGCAATTGATGAATGATTGAAGAATAGTCGATCTCTGGCGTCCGACGACATACCACCAGGATGAGGCCCAGTCTACCACTCAGAGTGTCAGTATCCCCTCGCGCTCTTTTCATGTATGACTGACAGCCCTGACCCCCGCTCAAAGGCTTCCCAAATCAAGCTACTATGACAAGCACTACCGGCAGTCTCCCGCGATGATACGGGCGCGACAGACTTATCTGGTGCGCAACATCGTCTCTGGAGTCGGCCTGGGTATCTTTGTCATTGCTGTCTGTATGTGTGCTGACTTGAGCCTCACCGGATGAAGCTGACCAACGGATTATTGCAGATGCGTTCACGATCAAGGCCGTCTCGCAAGATGAATTTAGCGACGTCGTTGTACCTGAAAAGCCCCGGTCAGCGGCAGCTGCACCGCATTCGGAACCACCAAAGTCGATGGGCACTCAGACGGTCGCAAAATGAACAAGAGGAGATGCTCGAGGGATGTTAGTGACGGGGTAAATCGGCAACGTGTACATTATCATGAGACTAAGGAGTCGCATCTACCGGCGCATTGGCATAATCAACACCTTAACAGTTGATAAGGATCAGAACATCCAGAAGGACATATTGTCAAACACACGTACCGCAGTACTAGGTCTTACAGCAGGACTAGTCTATTAAACTTTTATGTCTATGGAAGTAGTAGAAAAGAAACAAGAGTCTGCTGTAATCGAATACAGAGATTCAGCGATCTATAGTCATTTTCGTAGCCGATGGCCTTAACATCTGCAAAGTGTCTTTTTACGTTATGCATTAATAGAACAAGGTTGTGGTGTGAAGCCATGCCTCAGAGTCTCCGCATCTCAAAGTCGTTTGTGTCACTGCGGGCAAATGAGCCATCTTGAGGACTTTGCTCAACCGACGCTCGGGGAAGGGGACTGTACGCGCCGCGGGTGGCATTGCCACTCGTGCTGTGTACTGCAGTTGGACCCACGGTACCAGTCCGCGGATCTAATCGTTCGTGTGGAGGAGAAGCGCCCTCTGGAATGTTCGTCATTCCAGTTTCCTCATCGCGTGCAGCTCTGCTACGACCGAAGAACCTGTTACGGTGGCTCAAGCGAGAGTCGTTGTCCGTCGACACACGAGCTAGATTGCCTGGCCTAGCACCATGCGAGACTGAAGAGGAGCGACCGATATCATGGGAGCCACGCTCATGAGACTCACGAGATGGCGAAAGACTTTGAGGAAGCCTAGATTTCGAGCGATCCTCGTAGACATCGCCGTACATGTCACCGGACGAGACATCCTTCATGCCAAGTGAGAAGTCGACGCGTCTGCCCATCGCCGCAAGGGACTCGCCACGAGGGCGACCAGCTTGTCGCAAGACCGATGCATGGCGATTGAGACCAGCCTGGCCAGTCTGGCTCTGAGTGTCGGAAGGCGGAGCGACAAATGGGGGGTTCTGATCATCAGTGCTGGTATGGTGGTGACCCTGAGGCATATCTGGATTGCCACCGTGTCCCATGCCGGGCGTCGCCATGTGTGGGACATTTTGCAGATAGACCGGGAAGGATTCCTTTTGACCAGGGAAACGCATGCGTGGGCCCTCAATACCACACTCTTGCATGGTGACCATCATCGCACAGATGAACTTGTTGCGGCGCTGAAGACGGAGTAGCTCGTTTTGCCAGTTCGACTTGTAGAAGAAGACGATGTTGAGAGTGAGCGAATGGGCCTCTTTCACCTCTCTCAATTCCGTCAAAATGTTCGACTGATATTCGCGCTTCTCGTTTCGAACGAATTCCAACAGGCGATTCCGGAGAGTCTCGATCTGTTCGAGAGTGGTACCGAATTTGATAACCACGGGTATAGCCTCGGCGAGACCGCCGGAACGACGCTGATTAAGAATGAACAGAGTGTTGAGGTAACTGTTCGGAGCTTGTACGACATGACCCTCCATTTTTTTAAACTCCGTATAGAGTAGAGCGATTTCCTTGACGAAGTAGTCATCTCCCAGACCAGTGGCACCGGTATTTCCATAGATGCTGACACGATCGCCAACGTCAAAGGGGTGTTTGACGAAGACGAAGATGATGGACTGTAAGAATTCCTGTGCCGTGACCGAGAATAGCCACGACAAGGCCAGTACTGCAGAGCCCGCAGAGGTAAGTACACCTGCGGCGGATGTGGATATCAAGGAGATGAAGACCAGAATAGTGATGACAGCGACGAGGAACATGAAGACGTCGTCGAGTTTACTGACAACCGAGTCGAGGTCCTTCAAAGAAGCGGTGATGGACTTGCGCTCGCGGCCAATCTCTACGCAAACAGCCTCTAGCTCCTCCATGGAAATGTCACCGTTCATATCCTTGTCGAACATGGAAAAGGCTGCATCTGCCTCGTCATCGTTCTCAAAGGCGCCTTTGAGGTCGTCCGAGTAGACCGTCTCAGTCTCAGGGCGTGCGAATGTCCGGTAAAGTCGTCTTGCCAAGACTTGACTTCCTCCTGTTGTGCTGAGGAGTGCAAGAACGACCTGATGAGGGTGCGTACTCTTGACCACTTGTTTGCCCGTGAAGTCGCCAGCGATTTTGCCAGCAACATCACCGAATTTTCCTATGGCCTGTTTGGTGGTTTTCTTGGCATCATCAACCAGGCGCCCAGGAGTACGGGCACCGGAAGGAGCATGATTTTCTTCGAATTCCGAATCTTCCATTGCAATCTTCTCCTTGGAGAACTTGTAGAGTTTTGCCAGGCTGCCAATCTGGAACTTGTTGATCTCGATTCTGTCGGCATATGTCCGCAAGTGGAAGCTAATGGCAATCAATTGAATAATGATCTTCTCCACGAAGTTGAGAATGACGCCCACGAATATGGAGACGATGACCTTGTTCATTGTTTTGCGCCAATTGCCGCGTGGCGTGCACCGCGAGTGGCTATCCATGGTCGGCAGAAACGAGACTTCGATGGCAAGCCACCAGAAGAACAAAGTTGCAGGGAGCTCCAATTGCTTTCCCATGTCTCTCCACTTCTTGCCATTGTTGGTGAAAAGGCTGGAGATTAATCCAATGGGCCAGGGCAAGCATTTTGCCACAATCTGTTGTGATGATTAGTTTGTGGGTGTTGGAGGTCGAGTGGTACACTTACTCGTCCTGCCCAGAGGGTAAGCCAAACTATTTCCAACCAAATGCCGAACCACTTGAGTTCGACGCAGCCAACGGTTGCATCGGGAAATAGATAGAAGCCAAACAGGACGGGGATGAGAAGAAGGGCAGCTAAAGGAAGGATGTAGAAGAAGTAGCGAACGATGAAGACTGAGCTATGAATTTTCTTGAAGAGCTTTGAAAGATTCGTGGATGGGTTCTCTGGTGGTTTGTATATGGCAGTGCGTTCGTGTAGTGGGTTGGTGGCAGCATCGAACTCGTCAATTGGATCTTCGCGACGTGAACGAGTCCTACGCACGGATTTTGAATGCTCCCGATCGAGGTCGTTGTCTGCTCTTGAGATCTGCCTTTCGATCTCAAGCATGGCCAGATCATCGCCCAGCCGTTTCTCTTGCTCCCGGTTCTGTGATGGGGAAGCCATGGATGTGAAATCGCCTTCGTAATCGTGCTCGGTTTGTACGGTGAGATGGCTGGCGGCTCTAGCTCGAGCATGGTGAGCAGGGGCAGGATCTAGGTTCGGTCGTGAAGACTCTTCAGTGCCAACGAAGGTTCCGTCATCATCGTCGGACGAGCGACGGCCAGTCAAGTTTTGGTTGTATTGTGGCTCACCACGCTCGTTTATGGGGGTGCTCATGGTGATGAATGACGTCGACGAGGCTTAGTGACAGACGCGAGATTTCGGAGTAAAGCAGGTGCGGCAGTTCGGAGAGAACAGGAGGTATGCCGGCACAAGATTGATGCAGGCGAAGTATGAAGGCAAACAAGCGAAGGGCAGCGTCACGTACGTATGAATGGACGAGACAGAGGAGAAGAATGGAGACGGGCGACGAGAATTAAGGAAACGAAAAGTACAACATGGCAGAGTGCGTGGGGCAAAGACTGATGCTTTTGAATGCTGCGGCACCGTCAATGAATGGAAGAAGAAGATGGAGACACGTCGGACGAAAGAGTAGCACTGAAGCTGCATGGGAGGTGGGTCAACAAGTAACAAGTGAAGCCATGATGGAAGGTCAGTGGCCAATTATAGCGACGGGATTTGCTGGTTCGGGGATTGCGAGCCAATCAGAGACAGGCATCGGCACGAATTCGCCAGAATTCGAGACGAGTAGGGATGATTAGGGGCGATTAGGGGCGATTAGGGAAGATACGCATTGACTGTAATAGCCACAAGGCATCGGCAGTGTGAATATGATACTGACGAGACTGTATTGGCTGGGATCGCACTGCAGCAGACATGGATATTGAAATGCGGTGCCTGCATATAATTAGTGGTGAGAGAGTGCATCATCGCTTGTTGGCAGCAGCCCTGCGCAGACGAGGAGTGAGTGAGGATTGAGGATTGAAAATTGAGGATCGAGGATCGAGGATTGAATGGTGGTGGGCGACGTCGGTGGCGTCTGACGATCGCGCGCAGTCTTCTTCCTCCCTACGTAGCGAATTCCCTAATTAGTATGGTTGGGTAGACTGAGACTGAGATAGCTGCGGCAAAAAGGCCAAGAGCCAAGAGCCAACCTGAGCAAACAGTGAAAAGTCCCACATTCCAATATTTCCTAGATACAGGAATTAATTAGAGCCTTTTGCTGCATTGCTTGACGCGTCAGATCGCAAACGACATTGACGTAATATACAGTATCACTCACTGCTGAACATACGCTTTACATCCGTCCGTCATCTACAACAACCTCAGGCAAATTACAGCGCTTCCGTTGTGGCGTAGATAATCATCCTCACATCGACTACCAGGAATTGACACTCACGTATCGAGTGACGTTATCCACCATACATTCGACTGACTCGTCACTTTTGTCTTCTGAGCGATTGAAATGTCCATTCGGAGAGATCACTGACAAAGGCTCGTCCGTCTGATGCGTCCGTCCTTTGGCGGCTTCGGCTTCGGCTTCACCTCATACAGCCATACTGATCACGTGTACGGTCCCACACAGTTACTTCTAGGAAGTGCTCGAAAAAATGATGGAAAACCACCGAAACACTATTTTTTGGTCATCTTCTGATCTGACGACACTCTCGATTCCTAGCTTGGTGAACAAAGAGAATAGACGAGACCTGCAGCAAAAGGAACATCGACTGATCTACACACCTGCAGCTGTCTCCATGACTATGGACGAGAGAGTATCCACAACACCACCACACATTATCCTTGCTGCATATAAGGCTGCTCGAGCCGCTTAATACTGCATGATGCTGTTGACCCCGGCCATCACATGATGCGACCAACCCGAATCGGAGACGCGTGTACCATGACCACAATGTCTCTATCACGACCATTACGTCGCCGCCTACGGCTTTTGTAAACTGGTAGGATACCCACTTGGCCTTGTATTTCAAAGAGGGGGTTCTCCACTATGCAGCCGCCAGCGCGCCGCTCAGTACCAGACATCGTGCTTGACGGGGTGTCGAACAACACGGTGATGGCTTCGTACCCTATTCACATGCGTATTGATTTTTCGGAGAATATGTCATGGTCAGACTCAGTGGGCAAACCAACTTTCCCTGGTGTCTGCTTCAAACCTTCAACACAAGAATTGTGATTGGCGTATCGGAGCGCTTCCAGCTATGAGCAGTTGACGGTGCCGGAGAGATAGAGAAGCTCTTGCTTTTCATGCCAAGGAAGAGCGTCTAGAGTGAGGACGGGCTTGACCTCGCATTAGATATCGCGCCATCAATCTATCTACATCTGACAGCTGTCGTGGCTATAGGCTCGAACAGATCGTGGGACCTGGTCGGAACTTGAAAGAGGGGAACAACGGATGCAGTCGATTCCGCCAACTTTGGATCGTTGTACTAGGTCTTTGACTCTTTGTCTACATCGGACCGTATGCTGGGACGTTGTCCTACCTTTCTTCTGCAAGACTCTGACTCCCTTCGCTACACGTCCCGAAAAAAAACTTCAGATCATCACTTCCACCATGGTCTGCAAGGTACGCGAATCCTCGCTTGCAGTTCCATCTGCAGCCTTACTCATATTAATTATCCTTGGGCAGCTTAATTAAACAAAGAACCAGTCAACCAACCCTGTGGAGATCTGTTGATCCTACGCGAAAGGGTGGTCAACGAACGGCAAAGTCTAGATCGAAGAGGCTCTGATAGGTGAGGGTCCGGCCGACGCCCAGACAGCCACTGTGGCTTGCCCCTCATGCAGCACTCAACACCATTGGTCTCTCACGCCCTTTACAGCGCCCACGATACCTCATGCAGATTGTGCCTCGGACAAGCCGGCCGCCCGTGGCTTTGGTGACACGGCATTCGTAAACTGGGATTACCAGCCCTGTGGCTGCGTGGCTAGAGAGTAGCGGTGCCGTTTTCGTGTCACTGATTCGATGTCAGGGCCGAGATGGGATGGCTCGAGACATCTGGCGCTGCTGTGCGCGTGCGATAGGGTCGAGGGAAAGCCACGAGGCCAGACGTCCTTGTTAAGCTGCAGGAGTCTGGAGGGTTTGACTGTCTGTTTGCGCGCTCATCTAGATGGTGTCCGCCTCGGAGGATCAATACAGCAGGTCCAATGTCGGATTGTGCGCCGAGCTGAAGTCTTTAGCTCCAACATCTCCGCTTCTGGACCATGGTTGCGACAAATTAGACACCTATATAGGGCAGAGCTCGTCCACGGCCGGAAAGGGTGGAGGCAAGTGTACCAGCAATCGCAAACCACACCATTGCAGGCTATCGCAGGCTATCACTCTTCTTATCAGAACCACTGATCTGCTTTGGTACATAAAGTCGTGCATCCGTCGGATATTAATGAGAGGCGGATTTCGATTCGTGCACTCATAACACAGCAACGAAGAGTTGCCCTGGTTGCCAACTTCAAAGTCCCGGGCCGTGGGCTTCGACAACCATTAATATCACTCTTACGTCCGCGTCAAAGACTACTCCTTAGTACCGTCAAAGTCACCTGCGAGGACTCCATCAGCAGGTCGACCACGAGTCAAGACGCGAAACTTTAGCAGACCGTCAACACCAACGCACTCGGAGCATATCTCCTCAGGACATTCCCAAAAGTAAACACTACCTCGCAAACGCACAACACTATCAACATCATCATCACCATGAACTCCGCACACTACACCGGGCCCGCCCACCACACATACATCAGCAACCGCTTCCGCCGCTTCAACAACGCCATGTTCGTCCAACAAGCCGCCTCGCCCCCGGACACCCGTCCTCCATCCCGCGACTCCTCTGCCCGCGCCGAATCCGACGACGCCGTCGCCGCCCTCCACCGGTTCTCAACCGTCTCCTCCTCCTCCCGCCTCTCCAGACGCTCCTCCATCCGCGCCTCCTGGTCCTCCTTCCGCAGCTCCCTCAAACCCACCCCTTCATCCCCACGCGTCCCCAAACAAACACACATCGTCGAGCCCCGGCCCGCACCCCAACGGCCCCGCCGCGCCCCCTCGCCCTCCTCCGTCTACTCGCGCGCCAGCACAAACTCCTCGGTCAAATTCCTCGCCGTGCCCGTCTCTCCCACCACGCCCTTGCCGCTGCAGCGCACCAGCGTGCCCAGCACCGCCTACGTCGAGCTGCCGACTGATGACCCAGACGCCGACCTTCCTCGCGTCGTAAGGAGCAGTGCGGGCCCCCGCGCTCGCAGCGACGTCATGAGCATGTACGAGGTTGCTGAGGCCGGGTACTGGGCGCGCAAGGACGAGGTGACGGCGTTGCAGCGGAGGCGGCGCGGCGTGAGCAGCGTGGGCAGTCTGGGCAGTCTGGGCTCGCGCGGGAGTAGTGCGTATTCGTCTGCGCCGCCGAGTCCGACGTGAGTTGTTGTTTTCGTTGTGGGATGCGACTTTTTGGGATGGTCACCTTGGGGGGGAAGGCCACCTCGGTCGACTGGACTAAAGCTACAGGCTCGGAGGAAAAAGGCCAAATGGGGTGGAGGATGTGCGGGATACCCAGACAGACGGACGGATGGACAGATGGACAGACATTCATTTTAGCCATTTATTCACTTTACTTATTTACTGATCAACCCATCTGCTCATTTATTCACATATGTATGTACGTATTCCACGCATCCCATGTATACTCATGTATTTATATAGTCACAACGACATATATCAAACGCCATAAACAGCGTTCATCCTCTCTTTTGTCATTTTCGCTAGCATTTTTTCTTAACAAAAATTTTGGGTGTTTCGCTTGAGTGTGTTGGATATAATGGGATATGGACACGGATTATGAATGCTCGGCATGGGTTTTGAGTGGTCCGTAGGTCGGCCAGTCGGTCGGTCCGCAGGTCAGTTATGTCATGATTGATAAAATTATTATTTGTTTATCATAAATTTCTGGGAATGCCGGGGGTTAGTACTTACTATATTATTGTATGGACTTGGATGTTACGAGGACTGTTCTTCTCCTTCTTTACTTACTCTTTTTTACTATCTTAAAAATAATATATCTTCTATATCTTCTATAATCTCCTATGACAAAAGAAATTACCCGTACGAGTCGCTCGCTGAAGGGTGTGTGGAATGGGATATTTATATATATATATATATAGAGGAGACGTAGAAGAGAAACGTAGCGCGGGATAGAAAGTTAAAAGAGACGTGGTTACTATACTTGCAGGGAGTGGTGGACTAGACTAGACGGACTGGGTGTGCTGGACTAGACTGGGTGTATGTATGTATGTATGTATGTATGTATGTATGTATGTATGTATGTATGTATGTATGTATGTATGTATGTATGTATGTATGTATGTATGTATGT
>NW_022985565.1:595729-596382 GCF_010093815.1 Pseudovirgaria hyperparasitica
TGTATGTATGTATGTATGTATGTATGTATGTATGTATGTATGTATGTATGTATGTATGTATGTATGTATGTATGTATGTATGTATGTATGTATGTCTGTCTGTTTGTATACAAGTTCGCACGAGAGCAGTCCAGTGAAGCCTACTCCACATATAACGTCTGCATGCGTATATACATGTATATAAAGCAATACAAATACATGAGTATACATATCAAACTAAGGTAAGTCCCAAGTCCCAAGTCCCAGCCCCTGATCCCAACCATAAACACAACATAAACACAACATAAACACAACATATTATAAATACAAGAAACCAAAGGTTAAGACGAAGGAACCAAAGCATAGCTATATAACAAACCAAAGCATAAAAAGCCAAGCATAAGAAACCAAGCACAAGCAGAAGAAGAAGAAGAAGAAGAAGAAGAAGAAGAAGAAGAAGAAGAAGAAGAAGAAGAGAGGTAACGCCAATCGTCCGTCATCGTGTGAACTTGTCTTTCTTTTCTTCTTTCTGCAACCATTAAAAAACACGTAAACTGTACGTGAGGTAGTATATGTATTTAGATGTGTATAGTGGTATAGTAGAATAGTAGGATAGTAGGATAGTAGGATAGTAGGATAGTAGGATAGTAGGATAGTAGGATAGTAGGATAGTA
>NW_022985565.1:596392-603780 GCF_010093815.1 Pseudovirgaria hyperparasitica
ATAGTAGGATAGTAGGATAGTAGGATAGTAGGATAGTAGGATAGTAGGATAGTAGGATAGTAGGATAGTATGGAGAACTAAGGGAGGGTTTTGGGAGGGGAGATAGAATGATAATCTAATAGATAGAAGAGGAAGGAAGGAAGGAAGGAGGTAACGTTTAAGGAAGGAAGGAAGGAAGGAAGGAATCCATATCAAACCATGGCATAGCGCTATACTATATATATACACACGTACAAGTATGCATAAAACACACACACACACGCATACATCATGGTACAGAGTATACAAGCACGCACATAGCAACAACGCACAAGCAGCGTACAGCAGAACGCATTCCCACGCTCACTCTCATGCTCATTCAATTCATTACTCACACCCCTCCCTCCTTTTCACATTTAATTCCCCTTGTTGGAACAGCCAAGAAGTCTCTCCTCTCCCTTTTTTTTATACAGGTATAGACAAGTCACTCAGTCAGTTCGTCATTGAAAAGCCCCTCCCGCACCTTCCCCGTTTTTATTCACCTCTACACATCCATCACAACCCCCGCCCCCCAACCCATTACGATCACGGCTTGGTATATCAGGGCGACGTAGGCGGATGCAGGCCCAGCCCACCGCGCGCCAGCGTAGAGCGCGGATCCCAATTAGTACTGTTTACACGATTATGTTGTTGTTGGTGTTGTTGGTATTGTTGTTGTTGTTGTTGATTTTGGTGTTGTTGTTGTTGTTGATGGTAGGTAGTAGTGATAGAAGGTCTGGGTTTCGAAAAGTTATGTAACTGCGGCTGTGCTTGCCGTAGTGGTGGTGATGATGATGATGATGATAACGATGGTTGTTGTTGTTGTAAGGATGGTCGTAAGGATGGCGACGAAGGTGATTGCGGCAGCGATGGCGAAAGAGGTGGAGAGGATGGAGATGATGATAGCGGGCTGTGGTACGTATGCGCTGGCACAGCTACAGCCACAGCCACATCCACAGCATCTTCATCCGCATCCATTGGCGATCTGGTATGTGCCGTGCTTACATCATCATCGTCGTGTATATATATGTCGTCGTTCGAGCTGTACTTTGCATCCCCATCAACCCCCGAAAACCACTCCCTCGTCGCCACCTTATTACTGCTCATCACCGCTGCATTAGGCCCGGGGTGGTGGGCGACCTTGAGCAGTTCAAAGGCGTGCGGGTTGTTATGTGATGCTGTGGATTTGTACATGGATGCGGAGGTAGAGCGGTGGCGGGCGGCGTCGAGAGAGACGAATTCGCGCTTTGCGGCGGAGGTGGTGTGGCGGCGGAAGAATGCCAGCCAGGCGGAGAACATGGAGGCGCGGGCGAGGAGGAGGAAGCATTGCAGGCCGACGAGCTGGTTGATGTTAGTAGGTGTGTAAATAAAAAGGGGTAAAAAGGGGTATATATAAAAAAGGGGGTAAGAAACAGGGGGCCACTCACAGAAAGAAGGAGAAGCAGCGCAATGACAGTGGGCAAGTCGATAAACAGCGACTGGCCGAGCGCGAAGCAGCGCTCGCGATTATCCGGATTCTGCGTCAGACACGACACCCACGGGATCAGGGCCTCGAGGTCGCTGAGCAGGGTCCGCTCGGCGGTGTCGATGAAGACGAAGACGGTGGCGAAGAAGATGACGTCGACGAGGACGAAGACGACGATGAGGATGCCGCGCCACTGCAGCAGGACGACCTTGCTGACGCGGCGGTAGACGGCGCGGGCGGAGCGGGTGCGCACGCTGGTTGTGTAGGAGGGCAGACCGCTGGCGCTGCTCTGCGTGCCGGCCTTGTCGTCGTCGTCGTCGCTCCACATGTTTCTCAGGTAGACGTTGATGCAGTATATGAATCTGGGGGAATTGTTAGATGTTAACATAATGTTACTACTACCTGACGACGACTTACGTGGCGGTCTGGGTGAGCATGGACAAGCCTGCGATGCCCAGCAGTGGGCCCCAGAAGTCTGCCATGGAGTGGATGGAGTTGACATGGCACACCTCGCCGAAGCGGAAAGACACGCCGGTTATTGTGATTGTGACGGTGAAGATGACGGCAATGAGGCCCCATCCCAATGCCTGCGCGGCGTAGAAGAACTTCCTGCCGGGCATGACGTCCCAGCAGATCTGCAGATGCATCGACAGCGCTCGAATGAAGACTTGGGGGTTTTAGTTAGCACTCTCCACGTCAAGACAGGACAGCAGTCTTACTCCACACTGTAATGGCAACGCCTCCAGACACGACAAACGCGCCCGAAAAGGCACATGTCAGACTGCTATACATGTCGTTTGGCGTGATCTCGTCGAAGCATTGCTCCGGCCGATGTCCCAGGGGGATGACGAACCCGAGCTACACGGCGTCAGAATCTTGTACACGTAACGTGAACACCAAGGAGATCAGCTACTCACGGATAGTAGTAGCACACCGATAACCAGCCCATAGCTAAGATAGTGCCGGCGAGTCTTCTCCGCCGGAAGCACGATGAACGAGGCCAGCAGAAAGACGCAAAAGACCACACCGGCAACACTGAGCGCCTCGGCAACCTTGTGCGCAATTGAAAATGCTACAACAAGTCAGTCAGTGCCGGGGATTGGTATGGAGGAGTATTTGTACGCACTTTCTGGGTACAGATAGTCTGTAGCCGGGCAGGGCAGGCAGCATTGTATGGTGCCTGCGTCGTCTAGAGAAGCACAGAACCTCCCGTCAACGTCTACGAGTGATGAGCAAATGGCCACAGGTCACGAACAGAAAGCATACGTACATCCACCACTGTTAAAATTGATCGACTGCATAAACGGAGCAGGACATAGTCCCTGGAGTGCGGTGTTGTTTGCCATTTGATCATGCAAGAGCCAACGGGCGATCTTGATATCTCTCTATCCTCCCTCACAGCGCGGACGACATGGGGGGTCTCGTATTTCTAGCACGCTTCCAGAAGACCGAGTTGTATGTTTATGTTGCCAGAATGTATACTAGATGGGCAAGACGGTGAGAGCATGGAGCTGGGGCGTTGATGTTCTTCGTATATTGCTTAAGAATAGAACGAGCGTGGGTCGGCAGTTTTGAAGGACTCGTTACAGGCAGGGGGTTATTGCATGTTGGGGGAGATGAAACCGGCTTGTGATAATGGTTCACGGAAGAGACAGAGAGCGGCTGGGCCGTGTTGATATAGCGAGAGAATGTGTGTATGATGTATCAGGTAAAGGAGGGAAGACTGATATGGACAAAGGTAGAATGGACAGGAGGCAGGGATAGTCCAGGCAGACAGGCAGACAGTACGAGGTAGCGAGGGACAGAGAGCAAAGCACAAAAGCAGACGAACAGCAGTTGACAGAGCGGGAGGGTGCAGATGAAGTAATAATATGATATGCTTACAGACAGGTACCGACCGGGAGGCCATGTGCGGCATGAGGAGTGACTGACAGGCCTTTGGGACTAGGTATGGGCAAAGGAATATCGTATTGCACACGACAGTGGAGCCAGAAGAGGTGGGGACCCCATGAGGAAGTGAATCCATAGGCTTGGGACGAGCAGCACACGGCGTATGTAAAGGCCAATGAGCAGCAAGCATCTGTGTTACGGTGTGTACGGTGTGCGATGGTAAGTGAATCGGCATGAGGAAGCGTCAACAAGAGAGTTTAGAGGAAGTAGTGCTGAAATGGTAGAGCTTGAGCTCCACCAGCGAAAAAAGGCAGCGAGATTTGCAAGTAGAGGCAGCGTTGGCGGCCGGCGGGGTGGCTAGATCGCCGCCCAGACCCCAGCTTTACCCAATCAGTCAATAACGTTTCTAGGCGGGCACAGCGCTGTCCTGGCGCTGCCCCAAGCCCCAAAAGCCCCCTCCCAAATGGCGGCCCCTCCCCCTCCCACTTTACGCGAGTGCTCAGCCTGTCCCAAGTCCCCCAGGTGCCTAGAAATTAGTGGGAGCAGCAGCCCCCAAGAGCCCTGAGAGCCCCAAGAATTAGTGACCGACCCAGTAAAATTAGTGACGGCCCCAGTCGTCGTAGTGCCCGTTGCAGCTCAGCGTCCACTACCTTTTAGCCTCCCTCCCCCCTGAGCCACCGCTTAGCCCAGCCGCTACGCCTCCCCAACACTCGGGCTACCCTGGCGCGTCTCCCAGGCTAAACTTTAAGCTTAGCCGCAGCCTTCTCCAGACTTCACCAGACTTCAGGCCGATGAATGGATGTGTTTTGTTGATAGTTGGGAATTGATAATACATATACATATACACACATCCATATAGTACCAATCCCATACCCCAGTCCGGCATGCTCATTCGGTAATGCCCAAAGACGTATATTCACTCCGGCCGCTTGCTCCAGTCATGTTGCCCTGCAGTGAGATGCTGCCCATGGGCCCCAGAACGCGCCCAGTTACAAATACCTATTGCATCCACAATTGAATGCACTGCTCGATTCCTACGCAGGAACAGAATAACATGGCTCATCCATCATGAAAGCATGCTACTTACCTATCACGCTGGTGTCCAATATAAATGTCATCGATAGTTCTTCCTACGAATGTCACTTTGCCACCAGTCTTACTACCTAATTACTGCCAATCTATCATCTAACTATCTACAGCCGGCAGCTTGTCGATGGCCGCCGTACCGCAGCCCGTCCGGCGGCGACAAGGGTGGTTGATGACGATAACCATTAGCATAAGCAGCATCCGGGTGTGGCGTCTGCAGGCAAGAAGAAAAGAAAAAGGTACAGTACCAGGTACCAGCAAGCACACAGCCAAGCAGAAGTAAAGAACAATTATCGTCAACGGACCCCTGCGACTGGGTACTACTGGCTGGCTGGCTGACTGGACAGAGCGTTCCCGAGCAATCGATAAAAAGAGATCCATCCCCAAAAAGTGTAAATGCCAACCCTGCGACAAGCGACCGACGACGACGACGCGTCAGACGGGGCGTGGAAAGGAAGACCTTGCCATGCCATGGTGGCTTTCTCGTGATTGATGCACATCCAGTACACAATTCGCACACTGGCACACTGGACATCCCATACGATATACAAGCTGAGCTCATGGATTGGCGATGCTCGTGTCACGTCGTGTGCGCAACCGACCTGTCAACTTGTCAATCGACCCCCCTCCCAGCTCGAGTCAATCCCGACTCGACTCCGGGCACAGCTGGATAGGCTGTGCACGAATGGCGAGTGCTGAATGGCGAATACTGAATGCTGAATGCTGAGTGGTAGACGAGCGAGGTGATGCAGCAATAATCCAGTCCACAATGCTCGACGTCGGCGCCTAGCAGCGATCCATCGCATCGCAGGCATGGATGGTACAGCAGCAGCAGCAGCATTAAAAGGCATTAAAAAGTATCCAAATCCCGACCAACCGTCGCCATCTGTTCGTCTAAATCTCTCGGCTGTATGGATCCACTGCGGTGGGATTCGCGAGGCGCTCCAATTGCGACGCCGCGCACGCCAAACCCGTTGATGGCCACGCGAATTGGTCCGAAGCGATATGCAAATGCCACTTGGCACCTTGCAATCGACAAAGAATGATGAGCCTCTCAATCCTGGCCTTCTAACAGGGTGGTAGTGGCAGTGGCAGTGACAGTGACATAGAAAGGCCATGGATGGACATCGCCGACCGACGCGGCCTTGTTCGTTACGTACCGTGCCTTACCTTAACCGCCTTCCCTCAACACCCTCGTTCCTCCGAGTCTATCACCCACCCCTGGAAATCTCGTAAGCATTTCGTATTCATCCATCCCCGTCCTCCGCCCCCTGTCTGTCTGTCTCTCTGTCTGTCTATCCATCTGTCTTGTCGTCTATCCTTGGCGTTTCCCCCCAGCGGGGAACTTGGTCTTGGTCTTGGACTTCTTGGTCTTGGAAAAGGACAGACTTTTGTTATGCGTCGATTCCATTGTTTCCAGACGCGTCACACATTCGTTACTTAGTCAGTCAGTCATTCACACATCACGCTTTTATCTGTGTATGTGTGTATGTGTCGTGATTGACTTTTGCTTGCCGAATCTTTGCATGACTACTATGCTTGGGATCGGCGGTGGAGTCCGATGGATCTGTGGTCGAGCGAGTCAGTGTGACTGGCTGGTAGGACAATGGCACACACATCGACGACGCACGCTGTCTTGTAGATTGTACAGTGGTATTGTTGTTGTTGTTGTTGTATCTGGGCCGCGGCTGCTACAAGGCATAACATAACACCTAACCGCGCTTCTGCAACGAACAACCGGCATCCATGGCATAATGGCCATTGTCAAAGAACGCAGAACACTATCTGGCTCTGCCGCTCCCCACTCTACTCCATCCCGGTCGACGGACGACCAGAGACCAGGTTGTGGTGTTGTCCGAGCGGATGGCGGGTCGGCGATCACACGTTGTTGGCTTCGTCTGCCGTTTGAGACGCCGATGTGACACTTGACGCTTAACACTTGGACATTTGACACACGTCTCGAGATTGTGATTGAGACTTGGAGATGTTTTGCGTGTGTGATGACCGAGTAGTGTTCATTTCTACCAAGCGCTCTGTCGTGCCTGGACTAGACTATTACCACATAACAACTATAATCAATTGATAAGTATGGCTATTATATTATTCACTGACCGTATACATGCATGCATGCATGCATCCATCTGTCCATTCCATTAGCTACGCTCCTTAATCACTGATATTACCTGTTATAATATCACACTATATAGGGATGCATGTATGTTGATGCTCATGCTAGATGTCCCCACTTGCTGCTTCTAGGCTCTAGGTCCGGGTGTTTATCTAGTGTTATATGTCTATTCATATTCATGTCTGTTGATGTATCCATATACGCATTAACATATCCATTGATATATCGATTAACGTATCCATTAACATATCCATTGACATGTCCATTGACATATCCTTTGACATATCCATTGACATATCCATTGACATGTCAATTGACATGTCTGTCTATCATCAACGCATATATATCCACCCATCCATCCACGCATTCACCCAGCAAGCTAGCATTCAATCCTAATCCCCCCGCTATACTTCTCTACCTCCTCTCTTATAATATGTAAGACGTTGCGGCG
This sequence comes from Pseudovirgaria hyperparasitica, assembly GCF_010093815.1. Lineage (NCBI taxonomy): Eukaryota > Fungi > Ascomycota > Dothideomycetes > Acrospermales > Acrospermaceae > Pseudovirgaria > Pseudovirgaria hyperparasitica. The sequence goes on from NW_022985565.1 coordinate 603,431, forward strand.
TATGTTATACATGACTATAATTTTAATCATTACCTACCATGGTCTTATATCTATCATCGTAGACATTACATCTAACATCGCACGTGTACTATGTATAGTAGATAGGGTAGGAGAGGAATAGGATACTTATGTGTATAGCGACTACTTGTGTGCACGAATGTATGAACCCAGATATGGCACGAAAGTATAGAAGCGCGGGTATTTATATATGTGTGTCTAGATATACAGTAGATGGATTGACGGATGAGTTAAGATAGACAGACAGACAGACAGACAGACAGACAGACAGACAGACAGACAGACAGACAGACAGACAGACAGACAGACAGACAGACAGACAGACAGACAGA
>NW_022985565.1:603840-684847 GCF_010093815.1 Pseudovirgaria hyperparasitica
ACAGACAGACAGACAGACAGACAGACAGACAGACAGACAGACAGACAGACAGACAGACAGACAGACAGACAGACAGACAGACAGACAGACAGACACATAGACACAGACACATAGAGAGAGAAAAATAGATAGAAGCTTATAGCAGCAGTACCATCTCCCTAAGAAGTCCGCTCGAGAGGTACCGTACATATTATACTTCATTCGCATTTACTATACTATGGACACAAATAGCTATAGCTATATCCATTACTCCAACCTGTAGAAATAAGACATAGCGTATAATTCTACAGTATATATATATAAATGTATATCTCCGTATAAGTAAAACGATGTATAGAGTAGAATAGACGTAGTCGTAGACTATACAACTTCTACTTCATACACTTAGATACGTAGCTATAATTTCACATAGACTCAAAGAAGAGAACAAGATATTTGGAGACGGACAGAAGTTACTAGAGCATGCGTGTATATAGTTGTAGATAGAAGTAGAGTAGAGTGAAGAGTGAAGAGAGAAGAAGGGCAACCGACGGAGATATATAGAGCAGTCCGACGAATACACATGTCGTATACACGCACTCTACCTTACTTATCCTTACTCATCGCCATGTATACATCATATCCACCCATGCACGTCAAACAGTGAATCGATCAGACGAGTTCCAGCCTCGATGGCCTAGTAGTAGTTGATGAACGGAGAGTATAGTACTACGAGACTGCTAGGTACGGGCTAAGTGCACAAGTATGTGTATGTATGGGACGATCGGGGATTATTCAACCAAAACGTCCGACACCCGGACACCCCCTATCGTGACCTCGGAGTCTTTGGAATCCGGATATATATCTATGTACTGTAGATGGATGATTCGGCCGGTGTAATCAGGGGCTGAACAGCAGAAGTACTAGCTGAGCCACTGAGCGAGGCTGCTGCATACAAAGGCGGTTAGCGTTGTTAGTCCAGCCTTACCGTCCCTGAGACACCCAAAGGAGGAGGTACGTAAGCGGGTGCAGGTGACGTGACCTGGGGTATAATTAAACACCGTATTCCACCATCTAAGTAATAAGATCTCACGAATCTAGTGTATTACGACAAGCTGCCAGTAATATACTATAGTACTCACACCACGACCCCGCACGCGCGCGCGCAAGATCCGGATCGCGATTCCAATAATCGCAAGCCCCTATCGATCAGATCGGATTAGCAGGAAGAGGAGGGAAATTGCGCCCTATCGCCGCGTCGCAGCCCGTCGCTTTCTCCTTTCACCCTTTCCCTCCGCGCCCGAGTGGGAACTAGGGCAGACCTCGATCCGTCATAGCTGCGCTGGGAGGTGACCAGCGAGGGATGGTAATTATGGTAAATTGCACTTTGCCGCGCGCGCGCCGGCTGGGCAGAGAGCGAAAGCATAAGAGGCCAACGAGCAGAACGACCGCGAGCGACAAGACTTATCACTGCCCGTCCGAGACTGGCGGCGCGAGTCGTGGGGAGTCACGCAGCAGGACTGTAGCAGCTATGGCTTATATAGGAATTAGCTGGGACAGGGTCGCGAGCTATTGGCATCACCGCAATTTCGATGCCGAGCCGGTGAGGATGTGCCAGGACATGGCATAGCACAGCACAGTACTATGCAAGGCTGTGCTGAGATCAGGTGTTCAGTCCTCGGCTGTTTGACTAAAAGGATGGGATGAATGAATGAATGAATGAATGAAGATGAAGCATTCCGAGTGGAAATGGCGAGTCCGAGAGATGGCAGCGGTGGCCACACAGAGCGCGCGAGGATGAAGCAAAGTGTAGAAAGGTGCAAGGGACGAAAAGGGACGAAAGGAGCAAAAGTGACTAAAAGTGACTTTATTGTTTTGCACATGGAGTCGTCAACGGCAGCTAAGCCGGATTGGGCTGTGTAATCTCCCCACGCACAGGGCAGGCGCAGGTACCAGCCACGCGATACCGGATGCGGGTGGTGATCGTCAGGTCCCCCAAGGCAGAACCCGCGCTATTTTGCTGTTTTCACTCCAAACTCACCAAATTCACTCCAAACCCTCCTCAACTACACCCCTGGCTTTGGTCCAATTGAGTCTCTTGGCCGCTCGTGGCTCGTGGCTCGCACGCCCTCATAACATGCTTCCATCCCGCCGCCGCTCATCACACTCTCCTCCTCCTCCTCCTACTCTTCTCTCGCCTCAAGGACTCTTGACAATCGCCAGCGACGGCTCCTCTGCTTCATCCACCGCTTCACTCGTTCAGCGGGCATTCATTACGGCCAGAAATATACACGTACACACGATACGACGCCCAATAATATCGCCATATCCGTCACCGTAATCACTCAACATGAAGGGTCTTCTCATTGCTGCTGGCCTCTCGGCTTCTGCTCTCGCCCACGCCGGCCACGAGCGTCACATGGAGTTCCACCACCGTAGGAACGACGAGCCAGAGCAGTGCGGCTGCACCACCTACGTGTCGACCATCCTCCACGAATACACCAGTATGTGGATACTTATACATCGCGTGACTTGAGCCAGCTCGCATACTGACCCGTGTCAAACAGCAACCACATGGATGTCTGCCGCCACCCCAGCACCGTCGCCGTCGTCCTCGCCAGCTGAGAACGGTGGACACGATTCCAACAACGGTGGACACGATTCCAACAACGGTGGCTACAGCGGTGGCTTCGCGCCCATCACCAACGGCGACAAGTGGGCCGTCACATACAGTATGTCATGAGCCATTGTCACTGTCTCACCCAGGGGGCAATTGAAACACATTCGACACCATATTCTAACCCCCCTTTTCCAGCCCCCTACCAGCCCAAGCCTGAAGGTGGCTGCAAGACCCTCGACGAAGTCCGCAATGATGTCGGCACCATTGCCTCCATGGGCTTCAGCACACTGCGCACCTACTCGACCGACTGCCGTGGTCTTGAATTCATCGGCCAGGCCGCAGAGGAGCACAATGTTAAGATGATCATCGGCATCTTCATCAACGGTGGCGGTATCGACGCCTCGCGCCAGCAACTCAAGGACATCGTCTCCTGGGGCAAAATGTCTCTCGTCGAGATGGTCGTAGTCGGCAACGAGGCCATCTTCAACGGCTTCGTCACCGACTACGCTGCCCTCGCATCCTACATCACTGAAGTCAGGTCCACACTCGCTGGCATCGGCTACACCGGCCCCGTCACCACCACCGAGACCCTCAACATCTGGCAGAAGAAGGACGTCGCGGCTGCCCTGTGCTCTGCTGTCGACGTCGTCGGTGCCAACATCCAGCCCTTCTTCAACCCGGAACACACCGCCGCCGAGGCTGGCGACTTTGTCGCTTCCCAGATCGAGGCCGCAAGCTCCATCTGCCCCGGCAAGCAGGGCTACAACCTCGAGTGCGGCTGGCCAAGCCAGGGCACCGGAAGCAACGGTGCCGCCGTGCCTGGTGAGTCCGAGCAGCGCGACGCCATCTCCAGCATCCTCGCCAAGGCCGGTGGTAAGAGTGTCATCTTCAGCTTCGAGAACGACGTCTGGAAACACCCCGGTCCCATGGGCGTGGAACAGCACTTCGGCGTCTCAGCGAAGAACCTGTTCGGCTAAGCTGATGCTGATGAGGCTGGATGACTGGGTAGGGTTCAAGGCAGGGAGGTTTTTTGTATGTGTCTGTGCGTGCGTTTAGTGTTGAAATCCTTCTTTTGCTGTGAAAGGGGCGAGGAGAGACACACCTATTGCGTCTGCTAGGATACCATACCCGTACCGTACCATACCATGCTTAGCTGATCGCTGGCTGTGGCTGTCTTTATCGTAATGTATATTTCACATTCTTGTGTGCGTGTGCGTGTGTGTGCCTCCTATGTTGCCCTATTCTTGCCTGCCTGCCTGCCTGCCTACTTCGCTGTTATGATGACGACAACGATGATGGTGAAAGCAGACGAACGATTATCACGTTTCATCGTCTCTATATGAATATGAAATGATGTACTGATATAATATTCTGCCTTGCATGTGCATGCGCATGGTATAAACATGAACATGGCATGAACATGGCACTCACACGAGTCTATCCTGGTATCGTTGGAGATCTATAGGTTAGGTAGGTTACCAACAAAAAACAAAGAAAATACTATTGCTTCTGCTCACTTTGCTCCTCCCCCTGCTGCTGCTGCCTCGCCACCCGCGCGACTCTTCAACTTCATCCAGCCGTTTACTCCTCTCCTCTCCTTTTCTTTTTCTTTTTCTCTCGCTGTCTCCTTCGTACTCTCCCCTTCCCCTCCATCATCAACCCCGCTCACCACCCCAGCACCACCCTCCCCAACCGTCATCGCCGTCGTCGCCGTAGCCGTCGTCAACACACTCCCACCCCCCCTCCCTAACCGCCGCAGTACACCATCCTCACCTTTCCGCGCCAACGACGACGCGCCAACAACAACAGGCTCCTCCTCCACCTCCACACGCATCTCCTCCTCACGCATCTCCATCTCCCTCTTCATCTCAGCCCACTCGTCCTCTCTCAGCACCTCCCACTCCGCGCCCTGCATCTCAGCCAGCAGGGCGCTCTTGACGCCGTCGACGAGTCTGGGCGCCGGGGCAAGACGCCAGGATTTCGATGTGCCGGCGACGGGGAGGAAGGAGTGTGCTGTGCCGTGGGAGAGGTGGCCTAGGGAGGAAGAGGAGGATTTGAGCGTGGATGTGGTAGTGGGTGTGGTTGTGGTTGTGGAGGTGGAGGTTGGCGAGCGGGATAGGGGGTGCGGTTGGGCTGGTTTGCCGACTATGCGTGCGATGTCTCTGTTGAGAGGTATGGTGCTGCTAGTGGGTTGGGTGATGAGGAGGGCATACAGATTGCGGCCGAGGGGGCACATTTCCTCCCAGTTTGAGAAGTCGGCTGTTGTCAGGCCCTGCGTCTTGCATAGCCAGGCAATGTCCCAGGCGAGCAGGCAGACGGCCTCGAGGAACTTGTGGTATGCGGTCGGGTCTTCCTTGATGAGCTGGGGGAGCGGGCGGTCGACGTAGAGGGCGCGCGGTCGGGGCAGGTGTTGGTCGTGTTCGGGGAGGGAGCGCGAGGCTTCGGGGCTGTTGGATGTGGACTGGGAGGGCGTGGTACCGGGGAAGGGCACGTTGTGGCCTAGGTAGGAGTTGCTGTGGCTGAAGATGGTTGGCCGTGGGTAGTCGCGGTGTGGGACGGTGATCTCGTTGGGGAGGCGGACGGCGAGATAGTGGGAGATGCGGACGAGGAGCATGGAGATGTTGCTGAGGGAGCTGCAGAGCGGGTCGGGTTGGGCCACTGGGGAGTTGTTAGCAGTGTACATGCCTACGCAGTGTTGAACGCCTACAATGCAGGTCTCGAAGGTCGAATATCTTGTTCTGCCCAAGGTAGTACACATCTTTGACGCTGCCGTCTCTCGATCTTCGTTTGGCGTGCTTCAAGCCCATGAGCAAGGCGGCTTCTCGACACAGGTATGCTCTCGCAGCAGCAGTCCCCTCATGCTTAACGTCCCACGCACGGTTGATGCTGCTGATCTTCCTGCGCACATGCTCCATCTCCTTCTCTCGCCGCTCCGCAAGGCCATGTGTAGCTGACGCTATCTCAGATTTCTTCTTCGCTATGGCAGCCTGCTTACTGGCGCGCTGCTTCTTGAGCATCTCAATCTCTCGTCGGAGTTCCTCTGCCTTGTCAGTGATCATCTGCACACGCTCTCTTCCCTCCTCCGTCTCCGCCAGAACGCGGTCCATGTCGATTTTCTTAGCACACTCATGTCTGTCAATAATTGTTCCTCCCGTCGACGTTCCAAGCGATATCGTAGGTTCGACGGAGCTGTCCGAGCCTCGCAGTGCTGAGCCTGTAGTGCCCTTCAGCACCGCTTCGACCTGCCTTGCAAGCTTCTCTTTCTCTATCAGCACGGTTGCCTGCTCGATGCGAAGCGGATATATCGAGTTTCGCGCGCACACCACACAGGTGCAGTCGCTTGAAGTGGTAAGGGCTTTGGTGCAGATATCGCAGTCCATGTTTTGAATTAATTTCTGTCTATGCTGCTGCTGGTGCAATATCGGAGGCTCGTCCCGGTGCGTGTGAGTACGAGCGACTAGGGCCCGGTATCATGGTGGCTACGGAATAGTGAAAGGCTGGGAATTGCTACAGGCCGTGAACCACATTTAACTAATGCGCAAAGACATGTGTTAGACTTTCTGACGGTGATAGAGGGCACAAAAGGTGGCTTTTGGATGTTATACGCAGTTATTGAAAGGATGTGAGGCCTGAGGTTCTGAGGTGACGCATGACCTTGGCCGTGCTAAAAAGTGGGCCTGACTTTGCTGTCGGCGCTAACGTTATCCCCGAGCGGCTCGTGAGCAAGCTTCCGCCAGGAACGTGCTGATGAGCCAAACATTAGACATCGACTTGCACTAGATCGAAATATAGGAACCATTGGGTGCTCACACCCACAATACAATATTAGATAGCACGGCATCTGTGAAAATGGACAGCTCTGAGATTGAGAAGACCTCCCGAGCAGCCTCACCTGCTCCCACAATCCCAGCTCAGACACAACGCGAAGATGAAGACGTGATATCGACGCGTCCAAAGCGCAAGCTTGACGACATGGCAGGCTCACACGATGCCAATAGTCAACAGAACACACTTACCTTGGCTGTAAACGTCACCAAGAAACCATTGGCCCAAGCAAGCACACCATCAGCCACGCCCACGCCAGGTCAGAAACCAATACTTGAGAATCCCTTGACACCAGTCAAGACTCCATCGCACAAGCCTGCACGCTCAGTCGAGCAAGATGCTGCCGAAGACCAGGAACCGGAGGAACTTGAAGATGACTCAGATCAGTCTGACCCGGGCGAACCGATTGAACGTCTCGACTGGGCGGATCTGGAAGATCGCTTCATGACCGAGATGAGTGCCCAGCAGCAGAAAGAAGCAGATTCCCTTCGAGAGTGGAACGACCTGATGGAGGTAACATCAGATGCATACTCGAACATCGTCTCCGGGCTCACAAACGTACAGTTCTTCTCGATATGGTCTGCGGTACCGGGGACCCATGAGCTGGATCGCTGTAAGAAGCGGTACGACGAGTAGATTTGTTCATGGCATACTGTATGCTGACTTCTTACACAGACTTCGCACACGCATGTCACATGTTCAGAATTCAGAACGGCTACTTGAAGATAAGCGGGAACGCTGTAGGCTTTGATTCACTTTCCCCCATGCTCATGCTCTCTTTTGCTAATCATGGATACAGATCTGACCGTTGTGAATGCATTCCAGAAAGCGCTTGCACTCTTCAATGAATAAGCCCGTCCCGTGTAGCTTAGCTGTTTCCATCCCGGAACCCCCCTCGAACCATGCATGGACTTATCTATATGTCTTGTCCATATCACAGCAATATCCTAGGCGTGCATGTGCTACTCGTATCGCCATGCGACCTCCCAGTCGGGGATACGATAGAACCGTCACTCTTGCGCGAAACAGGATTCGCTTCCATGCTCTGAAAAACCAGCTTTGCGATAGCTGAACAGAGCAAGACTACAAAGTCTCAACCCTTGGTTGAGCGGTTGCAAGGGGCCAGAGACGAAAGTCCTTGTCAGGATCCTCTTCCGATGCCTTGATGTGTACGTTGAGGATTATATACCCATATTAGCAGCTCTATGTATGTGATTTGAGACTATGTATCAGACCACACCATGAAAGTCACATGTATCTTATTTTGTGATCGATGACCGTTATGCCTCAACATCAGTATGAACAATGCATCACAATTATCTCTCCAATCTATCTATCTTCTTCTTCTTCGAATTCTCACTTCTGCAACTGGAATTTCATAGAACAGACTACCTCTCCATGCATAGCGCGCTGATATGTGGGGTTCTATATCCAGATGAAATTTTGGGGAAACAGTTCTCCCGTGCCAAGTCTAGCTCTATAGTAGCGGGTTGGACCGATACTCGGGCACAACATTGTTCTTGGACGACTTTTCAGCCTGGTTCTCCTTCTCCATATCGGTGTTTGCTCCAGTGCCGTTAGCCGTAGGTTCCTCTGCTTGCTCTTGCTCCGCAAGCCACTTCTCCGCCTCTAGTGCCGCAATGCAACCAGATCCCGCCGACGTGACAGCCTGTCTGTACTTCTTATCCTGCACATCTCCAGCCGCAAACACGCCCTCGACACTGGTCAGCCCGGTACCAGGAGTGGTGACCAAATACCCGTCCTCGTCCATCTCGAGCTGGCCCTTGAACAGAGCAGTCGCCGGGTCGTGTCCCACGGCGTAAAACAGTCCGTTCGCCTGAATCTCCTCCTCCTTGTTCGTCTTGTTGTTGACGACTACCAGCGAGCCCATCGTCTTGCCGCCCTTGATCACCTTCGCCTGCGTGTTGTACTTGATCTCCACCTTCGGATGCGTGCTCAGCCTCCGCGCGTTCGCCTTGCTCGCACGCAGCTGGTCCCTGCGCACCAGTACGGTGACCTTGCTTGCGCGCTTGGTCAGGTAGATTGACTCCTCGACGGCACTGTCACCGCCGCCGATCACGACCAGCGGCTTGTTTCTGAATAGCGGGAGGGAGCCGTCGCAGACGGCACATGCGCTGACGCCCGCGTTCCAGAATGTCTCCTCGCCTTCGAGGTTCAGGCGCCGTGCTTTGGCGCCTGTGGCGATGATTATGGCGTCTGCTGTGTGCTCCTCCTCTTCTAGGGCCTCGTTCTCGCCCATGGGGTGTAGCCAGTAGCGGAATGGGCGCTGGGAGAGGTCGACTTTGCCGACAGTGAGGGACTCGATTTTGGTGCCGCAGGCTTCGGACTGTTTTCGCATTTCGTCCTATTCGAACATGTCGTTAGCATGGTATGGTGAGTGGGAGCGGATCTGATCTGGTGTGTGTACGTACCATGAGCTTGCCTCCTTGTATGTTCATGAAGCCTGGGAAGTTCTCGACCTCATCGGTGGTCGTCAATTGACCTCCGGCAGCGATGTCGTTGGCCATGAAACCTTCGTACATGACAGCTGTGCATAGGTCAGTCTTTGTGCATTTTCCTGTCTCTGGGTAGACCTACGGTTCAGATCAGCGCGAGCAGCATAGATGGCGGCTGTATGGCCAGCCGGGCCAGACCTATGGTATGTTAGTACCAGCATCACAAGCCATTCGTTCTTCCCATTCATTCTCTGCACATCGTATGGCGGGGCACGCGACGAACTTACCCGATGACTGCGAACAATGTTAGTATCATTCCATGTATTTTCACCTAGCGGGGCATCAACTCACTGACGAGTTTTGAGTGCATATTGCGCTTTTGTGTGACCCTGGAGGCGAAGGAAGAAGTTACAGTAGCTGATTTCTTCTGCGGAAATGAAGCTACAGCTGCGAACGGAATGCTTATGGATGCGCGGAGAGGGGTTGCAGCCCTTCGAAAGGCCGAGGAGAACAGTTTGGCGGTTTAGTGAGTAGTCTTTGGCGCGGTTAGGAAAAAAGTTGTGGATGTTGATTTTTTTCTAGACCCAAAACGATGCGAATGCGGGATGCTGGTCGGTAGCCGAGCGCAGACAGAAAAGCCCAACGTGAGATGACGTACTTTTGGATGAGGGGTTTCATGCACGATGCGAGTGTTCGTTGAGCAGAAAGCAAAAGAAGACTGCACAGGGATGGACCTGGGGTTTTGAGGACGTGGCGAGACTACGGATCAGCAACTCTGAGCTGGAAGCATCGGTAACAGTCACGCAAGCACAATTGTTGACGATAGATTGACATGTGGTTTTCGCGATGGATGATTTCTAAGGGTTTCCAGCCTGGCGGCACGGGGCGACCTAGACTCTGGCGATTCCTGCAGTCTTCGGCGGCGCTCACGGCCGATCCGAAATTAATCCAGCCATTGATTATAAGCAGACCCAGCCCAGATCCCAGGGTGCGTTTCTATCCTAGGCACAACCTCGAATCGTTCAACTCTCGTGCAGTGCCTATGATGGCATGCTGGCCTTGTGATCGTTACCGTCGGTCCCTACCAGGATGAGACAATGCTTTCACCCCTGTAGATTGATGTCCTTTCACAGTTGCGATTCTTCCCCATACCCACCCCGTTTCCTTAAACTTCGAATGCTATAGACGGTCTCATTGACTTGCGCGCGGCTTGCCTCTAGAGAACTGTGTCCGTTCGTTTCGGAGAGAGTAGCTCCTATAGCTGGATCTATCTGCCACATCTCACCCAGATCCCGCGACGACTTTCCAGTAACTATGAAATTTGAGTCCAAAGTGTATGCGCTTAGACGCTCTTTGTGGCTCGTCTCCTGCATTCCCTTGTTAGACGGTATCGGAAAGGGTGACCGAGAGACATACTTTGTCCTGTTTGAGACTGTCTGATGACACAACTATCGACTTGTCCATAACGATGAGACAGATGAGATTTCCAGGCAATGATGTAACTGCACGCCCGGACACAGTCACAATATCATTGTCGACGCTCATGATGAATGTAAGGAGTGTCGGTACGCCCTCGAGCGCAACTAGGACAAGGTACTATCATGACTATCAGTCCATCGACAGCTTCCTTCATATCCTTGAGTGATTGACTTACACGTTGCCGAGGCTCATCATATATCGACCACAAGCCAGATACAGCTATGTCCACCTCGCCATCTAATCCAGCTTCAACTACAAGGTCTCTCAGATCAAGCTGAGCCAACTTCCTTCCTGCTTTCCAGTCCCAGGCTATGAGGTGATCATCACCACCTCCAGATATCAAAACATCAGGAGTAACAAGCAAAAGCTTGCTTACAAACTCGGCATGGCCTAGGCAATAATTTTCGATTATATGAGCCTGAGGTGGGCCCCGTGAGACCCTTATATGCTCATCTCGGTCCGAAGTAAGAATGTAGTGGCGAAAGTCTCCGGTGTTGCTACTGCCCGTAGTCACAGAGAGAAGGTCTGTAAGTAGCGAAACGTGACCAAGCAATAATTGATGCTCGAACTTCAATGGCTCTTTGGCATTGGCTACTAGTGCTTGTTTGCGCTGATCCTCAAGAGCTCTGCGATTCCTGGCAGAATGGACTGTCTTCTCGGATGCAGAAGGCACAAAGGTCTTCTTGGGTTCTTCCGTGATGTTGGAGACAGAGTCGGTCACGATTCGTTCTTCGTACTGCAAAGGTATCGCGTAGACGTCGCCAAATTTGTCCCCGCATATGATAGTTCTATTATCGGGAGTCAAGCCGATTGCACACGGTCGTTTGGGCATGGAACTACCGTAAAATCAGCACGCCGAGGGACAGCTCATGATAGGGATTCAGACCGTTCGCTTAATTCAGATAATCGTCCTTCTGCATCGACTCCAAAAACGCGAATGCATTTATCCTCGCCAGTGACAGCAATCAAGTGGGCGCCATCATTCACAGCAACGAGATTAATGATTTTTGGCCGAGCGGCCAGATTCATCCCCTTTTCATCTTTTGAGCCAGGCTGCTCGTCTTCCTGTCAAAATTTAGCCCGCCATCACCTATACCTCGCTTCTTAGCAACTGTGCAGGAGGACAATGCAGATCATCTCCAAAGATTAGACTGGCTTACAGGTTCTTTTGTGTCCTCTAGTGGCCAAGTTGAAACAATGTGGCCAGTTTTGATATTCACTGTAAGTATCTGCGGACCACTAGCGGCAAACAGAATGTTACGACGAAACAAACCCCCCTCATCACTACTGGGTTGCGTGACGCCAAAGGTAGCGAGACATTGGAATGGATGGTGCATATTGCCACCAGACACAAATATTTTACTCGCAACGGAGTCGTATTTGAAAGCGTGAATGGAGGCACGTTTGAGGACGCAGGAGAATTGAGCTAGTCCTGGAACGGCTAGTGACTCGCTTGGGCGGTTCCCACATTCATATTCTTTTCGCAACTCAACGCCGAGCTTCTTGATAGAACAATCAAATTACCTCACACAACAACGAAAGACCTTAAACATCCTATAATCTCACAGAAGTTATGGGGGGCAAATCTGCAACCAAGGCTGGCTACTTTGACAAGCTCAAGGCCTTGCTCGAAGAGTACAAGAGTATCTTCATCGTCACCGTCGGTAAGTTGCAATGCGCAGACCAGCAATGCTTTACACATACTGAGCCAATGCAGACAATGTCTCATCCCAACAGATGCACGAGATCCGTCACTCCCTTCGTGGCAAGGGTGTCGTTTTGATGGGCAAGAACACCATGGTATGGTTCTTATGGACAAGACCCAACACATCAAGAGAGGTCTAATTCGATATGTGTGCAGGTCCGCCGTGCGCTCAAGGGCTTCATCGGCGATAACCCGGAGTACGAGCGTCTGTTGCCGTTCGTCAAGGGCAACGTTGGCTTCATTTTCACCAACGGAGACCTCAAGGAGACCCGTGAGCAGATTCTCGCCAACCGTGTTGCCGCCCCTGCTCGTGCTGGTGCCGTTGCTCCTGCTGATGTCTTCGTGCCCGCCGGTAACACTGGTATGGAACCCGGAAAGACCTCCTTCTTCCAAGCTCTCGGTGTTCCAACCAAGATTGCTCGTGGTACCATTGAAATTACCTCGGACTTGAAGCTCGTTGAGGCTGGTAACAAGGTCGGAGCCTCCGAGGCCACCCTTCTCAACATGTTGAACATCTCTCCGTTCACGTACGGTATGGGTATCTCCCAAATTTACGACGACGGACAGACTTTCGACTCAAGCGTGCTCGACATTGAGGAGTCCCAACTTCTCAAGACTTTCACCTCTGCGATCGCCACCATTGCCACCATCTCCCTTGCCCTCAACTACCCAACACTTCCTTCAGTTATGCACTCCGTTGTAAACTCTTACAAGAACGTTTTGGCTATTGCCGTTGGAACCGACTACTCATGGGAAGGCATTGAGGAGCTCAAGGACCGCATCGCCAACCCCGACGCATACGCATCCTCAGCTCCCGCTGCCGGTGGTGCTGCCGCTGCCGCAGACGATGCCCCGGCTGCTGAGGCCGCCAAAGAAGAGGAGGCTGAAGAGTCTGATGACGACATGGGCTTCGGTCTGTTCGACTAAACAACACTGGGAGCATCAAGATATCATCATATGTCCACGGTAATGAAGCTCTGAAGACTATGAAGAACATTGAAAATATGACAACACCAGACCTTGGAACGGTTGATACATTGACGTGACGTGAATATACTCGGTGATGACGCATTGCGCATCATTATGCTTGTCTGAGGTACGTTTACATCTCTATTCACACTTGCTCTCTTCCTCGGATGATTAATAAAACGCTTTTTAACTCTGAGTACCTCAATGAGGATCAAAAACAACAACAACACTCTAATTTTTTCATGACACCTGCCAAAATCGAAACACTGTTTATTTGCACCATCAGGGCGAATTTTGACTAATGGCAATACAGATTCCACAGTAAGATCATTGTGGCAGGCTAGATCAGGCTTCACGCTACTTTCGACTCGTACATTCTTCTCTATGTGTCTATGGTTTTTACCGTATCCATATTTACCCTTAACCACCACACCCAAGCTTTACTTACTCCTCCAATGCCCTCACACACAGCCTCGCTCTCGCGATTACCGACCCCAACATAAGCCAATGCCCAGCCATCTTCTTCGGGATATTCTCTAAAGAGCTTGGCTGCCAATGTCTTCGCAATTCCCTTGCCCCGATACTCCGGTTCAACGTGCATGCTTGACAATGATCCATCATACCCCAAGAACGCCCATGCAACAGCCTCAGAACTGTGTTCTTGCCCTGACTCCTTGGTACCGTCCGTAGTTGAATATACACTCATGCTATTCCAAATCTTCAATGTCCTATGCGTCTTCGGTATGGGACTCCGTATCCTCACAAGATCCAAGTCCTGTTCACGTACCTTCCCCCACCTCAATCCCCTCCCGAGCTCTCTCCCGTGCGGTAACCCATCGGGTACGCGAAACACGTACATATGATGCGCAAGATCACGTATCGGCGGCATAACAAGCAGCCCATACAGATGCAGAATCGTAGACGGCAGCGCAGCCACAGCGCCAAGCTTCATCACCCCCGGATTATGCACGTCGCGCAAGAAGAACGCATGCTCAGGATAATGCGACTTCATCGCCTCCGGATGCTGCTCATCCGCCGCCTTCTTCATCGCGTCGACAAGCCGCGCTGCACGCTCCACGTCTTCCAGCCGCTCGGCCGTGTGCGGGCGCCACTCGACGTTCGTCCCAACGAACTTCATCAGCGAGAGCAGCGCAGATGCGCAGGGCGTCAGCAGCGGTTCCCGCGACTCCAGCGCAGCTCTATCTAGATCTGAAACATGGGTATGACCGAGCTGTGCATCCTCCTGACCTTCCGAGACAATATCACCCGTAGGCCTGACGCCCAGCTCTCGCGCACACGCACAGCGGCCGTCAACTTCGCCGCTCAGAAACAGCCACATCTCCGTCGCGGGGCGGTGGGAGCGGTCGACGAAGGCGGCGGCGAAACATTGTGGGAGAAGGTGAGGGCGGGGAAGCTCTGCGGGTGTTGCGTGACTCGCTGCGTTCGGATCGGGTGGTGGGAACGTGGATAAGATAAGTGCATCTTCAGTCTTGAAGGAGTGGTTTAGTCTTCTGTATAGCGGGAGACTGTGAGGGAGGAATTGACGGAGGTGCGGGACGAGAGTTGCGCCGGAGGAAGGGTGGATGTAGGTTTTGGAGTGGGGCGGCATGAGGGGCAGGCAGTATGGGAGGGGAATTCTGGAAATGTATGCATGTCAACGCCGATGAATCGTGAGAAATGTACCTTGCTATATATAGGCAAAATACTAATAATTCGGAAACCTGATGACGAGGTGCATGCGAGGAAGTTTTGACCAGGGTTCAGCGGGTCGAATCTGAGTCACATATACATAGCGTCAGCCCATGGTAGAAGCGATGAGGTATTAGCACAAGTAGTCTATATTTGATAAGCAGCGCGCAGACAGCGCCTCACAAAGGGACGTGTCTCTAAAGATACTATAGAGCTCCAGCACTGCCCAGCCATGTTTTAACCATGCAGCAACGTCGAACGCCGAAGGTTGAGGAAATCGTAGCAGCCCGGATGAATAAGAAATGCTAGGCCTACAACAAGCGGATACACAAAAGTAGAGGAAGGGAATGGTATGACCCCGAAAGGAAGATGCCCCGTCTATCGCACGCGGAATGTAGCAAGAACAGAAATTCCGAGATTCTTGGAGCCTTTTGCCGTCTTGTCGCTCATATGGTCATCCTTAAGCACATATCGCGTGTTTTGTCGAGCTTGTCTAGGGAAACGTTCGATTCGTCACCTCATTCAGCCATGAATAGAAATCGTGAATCTACTGTGACGCGCACTGTACGCGTTCGCCTCCACCATGCATATCATCATCATCTTCGTCGGTCATACCACGTGAACGAGAATCCTCACGGGTCGGATCCACATCTTCCAAAGTGAAATCCTCTGTCATCGCATCGGCTGGAGGCTTGTTATCTGACTTCCTCGGGGGCAAGACGCTCTCCAAAGCTGCAATCTGTTCGCTTGACAACGGCGCGCCATCAGGACCACCTAGACGCTCAGGGAATCGAACATCGAATTGGATATAAAGGTTGCCAAAGTCATGGTGTCTGTAGGACGGCATGCCCTGGCCTGGAATCTTTTTGACGGTGCCTGAATCAGATTAGCATACCAAGTCTACTCGGTTTGACACATTTCAGCTTACCAGGTGATATGATCTCGCCAGGGATGATTTCGACCGTTAACCATCGCTCGTCGAGGTGTTCGATGTGAATGTACCCACCTGCCAAAGCAGTAAGAAGGTCTACCTCGGCATGATAGAAAAGGTCGTCCTCTTTCCTTTGGAATCTTGAGTGGGGCTTTTGCTCAATCTCGAAAACGACGTCGCCAGGTTCGACGCCGGGCATCTGATCTCCTTCGCCGCGGAACTCAATCTTCGTTCCACTGCGGACACCCTTATCAACGTGCACGTGAAGAACCTTTCTTTCAATGATCGTCTTCTTCCCGTTGCATTGCTTGCATCGGTCACGGTCACGCATCGTTTCACCTTCACCTTGGCAGTCATTGCAGACGGTCTGAAATCGTTGAACCATGGGACCCATCTGGCGCATCATGGTCTTCATACCACGGCCATCACAACCCGCACATTTCTTGACGGCTCCCTCCTTTCCACCACGACCGTCGCATTTAGGGCAAATGACTGACTTCTGAAGCGCAAGTTTCGAGACTTTCCCTTTGTAGACGTCCTCAAGGGAGACCTTATGAACGTGCGCAATCGTACGTGCCTTTTTAGGCCCTTGTTCACGCATCCCGCCTCCGAACATGTTTCCGAAGGGGCCACCACCTCCACCGCCGCCACCAAAGAAGTGTGCGAAGAGGTCTTCAGCAGCCATACCACCGCCGGGACCACCGGCGCCTCCTTCTAACCCTTCTTCACCATATTGATCGTATATTTCGCGCTTCTGTGGGTCTGAAAGAATCTCGTAAGCGTGGGATAGCTCTTTGAATTTCTCGGCAGCATCTGGGTTATCCTTGTTCTTGTCTGTACTATTGTCAATCTATGATCCTCAGGTATGAACCGTGCAACGAACCTGGGTGGTACCTCAAGGCGCCCTTCTTGTACGCCGACTTCATCTCTTGCTCTGTCGCATTTGGGCTCACCTGCGTAGAATGTAAGTTCGTTATGTCTGTCAAGATGGAGCCAGCTGTGGTAGCACTTACACCCAGAGTGGTGTAGAATTTGGTGTCTTTCACCATCTTGTCTTATGATAGACTGTTCGTTTACGTGGCGTTTGTGGAATCCAGATATGGTCGAGTTTTGGTATCCTAAGGAAGAGATGGGTCGGATATCTTATTACGAGTGTTAGCGTCCTATTCCTTATAGGCAAATGCAGATATTTGGAGCCTGTGGTAGAGACAGGTGGCAGGGAAGGTTGGTGATAGTAGTACATGCAGGCGAGGCTGAACGAAATGTAATAGTGGATCGAACTCACCGAGACGTCTCGTCGCAAACGCAGTCAGACACAAAGATATGAGCGACTGCTGCTGAACTGATCTGTGGAATGTATGGGCGAGTTGGCTTCTAAGTGGAAGACGAATGATTTAATGTATGGGTGAGGATGTCGAAGGGTCAACAGCCTGCAGGCGGCTGGCAGGGCAGAAAATTAGCGAAGAATTCCAAAGGCTTCGATGCACTTCGCCGCGGGACGGATCGCCTTGAATTTGCCGCGACAACGCAAATACGTGTGTCAAAGATGCCCCGTGAGTTTAGTAAATAGAAAACAATAACAAAAGAACACCCGAGATCATTCGAAACGGAAATGCGCACCGCTTTGACCTTGTACGCGGACTGGATGTTATCATGTTGCGCGTTTCAGGAGCAATAGTGGTGGCTAGGTAGGCTGTCCTGTTTCGGCAAGGCTAGACTCGGACTGTGGCTGCGACCTCCCGTTGATTGGTCAAATCTGGCTGCCAGTCGAATGTGGATTGTCCCGCATCTCTTTCACAGCTGGCGGCGCAAAGTTACAGTTGGCACGGTTCATCAGATATCAAGATGTCGTACGACAACGAGGAATCAAGCCCCGGCTTCATTGCAGCGCTCGTGGAGGCCAGGCAGGGTGCAGCTGAGGGCGGAGTGCCCATCGGAGCCTGCTTAGTGGCTCAAGACGGCAAGATATTGGGACGAGGACACAACATGAGGATCCAAAAGGGGAGTGCTACGCTACATGTCAGTTTCTACACTGCCAGTGCCAAAACCAAACAAAGAAGCTGACCGCTGATATCATGCAAAGGCGGAAATATCGGCCTTGGAAAATGCCGGTCGGCTACCGGGTATCGCATATAAGAATGCGACTATGTACACGACATTATCTCCATGTGACATGTGTACAGGTGCATGTATTATGTATGGCGTGAAACGAGTAGTGATAGGTGAATGCTTGCCGAATGGATTATCTTTTACGATCTAATATCGACCTGTTACCAGGTGAGAACAAAACTTTCGTTGGCGGCGAGCAATACCTCCATGCCAGAAACCGCGAAGTAGTCGTTCTACAGAATTCGGAGTGTCAAGACTTGATGACTAGATTCATCAAAGAGCACCCTGAGGAGTGGTAAGAAACCTGCTCCACACGTCTCATATGTCTTGGAACTTACAACTGGTAGGAACGAAGACATTGGCAAAGAGGGGTCTGTCGAGAGCCCTTAACAATCAAGGCTAACCAGATAACCTATGTATCTCTTGAAAATAATGTAGCAGATCATCGGGCTTGACGAAGGGTGTGATTCCTATGCCGGGTTAGTGCGTTACATGTAGGTATGGGAACCACATACCATGCCCCAAATTTGCTATCCAGCCTTGTTTGCCGCCCTCGAAGCCATGCACCATTTCTTCCACTGCCGCGGTGATAGCAGCTTTGCCACCGTAGAGGACACCTGGGTCTGCATTACCTTGAAGAACCTTATTGTACTTCTTAGCGACCTGGTAGGCCTCTGCAGGAGCATGAAGCCAGTCGAGACCAATCGTGTTGTAATTTGTCTTGCACAGATCCTCTAACGCATACCATGCGCCTTTTGCAAAAACAGTCATGGGTACGACCGGTTGACCAAGTTCAATCAAACGAGGTGGCAAATTATCGGCGATGTACGTAAGATACGGCATCGAGAAAGTCTTGAACGCCGATGGTGAAAGCTCGCCAGCCCAAGAGTCAAATACTTGGATCATCTGTGCATCTCGTGTTAGTGTTAAATATGCCCTTGATTGTTGATCACGCACCTGAGCGCCTGCAATGACTTGCTCGGCCAAGTACTCTACGCACAGTCGTGCAATCTTGTCCAAGAGCCTCTTGCTTTCTTCCGGGTACTTGTATATCCAGGTCTTCACCTGAATGAACATCTTGCTCCCGCCTCCTTCAATCATGTAGCTCATGAGCGTCCAAGGTGCACCACAAAACCCTATCAATGGCACCCTACCTTGGAGCTTCTGTCTTGTCAGGGTGATCGCCTTATACACATAATCCAGCTCTTTCTTCACATCAACGTCGCGGTCCATGACTTCGCCGTACTGTCCATCTTCCGGGCTCTTCAATGGATTAGGAAAGTGAGGTCCTTTCTTATCTACCATGACGACCTCCATTCCCATAGCCTGCGGTATAACGAGGATATCCGAGAAGATGATTGCAGCATCTACCAAGCCTGCATAACGCTCGATAGGTTGTAGAGTCAAGGTTGACGCAATCTCTGGGGACCGACAGCACTCAAAGAAGTCACGGTTGCCTTTTGCCTCATGGTATTCAGGAAGATACCGACCGGCTATAGACAGTCAGCGATATTGTTCAAAAAACCAATTTGAATTTTTCGTACCTTGTCTCATCACCCACATGGGAGGCCGCTCCACGCGCTCGCCTATACCGCATTAAACTTGTGGCGCAACGTATCGTGTTTTGCCTACAATACCTTTCGCGGTCCTGAGTATCAAGTCATTCTTCAAGGGCTCGAACTGAACTGCCATCGTTGTGAAAGTCAATGACTGATGTGTGCGAGGGCAACCGTGGCAGTTTTCTACCCATCATGGTCTTCATCCAGCATGGGCTTAAGTTCCCCGCGGTCCCGCATCCATTTAGCCACTCCCGCTCCGACTGAGCCACCGTGGCTGAGACACATCTTGTACTAAATCAGAATAGGTAGGGCTTGACCTATGCAAACAACAGCTTCGCGTCTTGATGCGTCGCGTCCGTCACTTGATACCCGAACATACAAACCTGGAGATGCTCTCAGTATCTACCGGACGTGCTGGATGCTATAATGGGCTAATCCAAGTATCGAAGAAGTCGTGTCCACGCCCGAAAAGGTTCTTGCATTTGAGACAACATGAAAATGGCCAGCGCGGCCGCTTGAGATCACCTAGAGGATCACTCCAAGCATGCTCAGGTGTTATAACCACCCGAGGGGTCAAAACCCATTCTGTTCTGAACTTGGATCTACTAGCTCGCGATGACAATGCTTCTCCTGATCAAGTTCCTACAGAAGTTGAAAAGGCATATCCTGCTGTGGTCCAGCAAGCCTCGGACAACATGCAAAAGCATCCCCAATGCGTGTTGCTGACCCGGGTCGGTGGATTCTATGAGGTTGGTTCTTCCGATGGTCTGTCTGTGGTGAAATTCCTTCTCACGTTCGAAGCTTTACTTTGACCATGCAGATACATACGGGCCTCTTTTGAATCTCAAAGTCGCACAAAAGAAGACAAAGGAGGGTCCCGTTTCCATGGTGAGCTACTTCGACTATGCTTTCATATCGATATGCTCATCACGATAGGGTAGTCAGGGTTCCCATACTATCAGCTTGAGCGCTTTTTGAAGATCCTCGTCCAAGACATGGGTAAGCATGTCGCCATCGCAGATGAATTCCCAAACGATGCAGCAAAGATGATCAAGTCTGGCGGAAATCTCTTTGATCGAAAGATCTCCCGCATCATTACCCCGGGTACTCTTATAGACGAACATTTTATGGACCCATTCCAGAGTAATTATCTTCTAAGTGTTCACGTCGACGCGGATTCCATTCATATTCAAAGTACCCCAGAAGGACTGGTAATACAAAGTTCTCTGCCGGATCGTCCTGATACTGAGTCAGCAATAGCTGGATTAGCTTGGCTAGACCTATCCAGTGGTGACTTCTTCACTCAGATGACACCGGTAACACTTCTGTCGTCGGCAATCGCCAGGATACGGCCCCGGGAGATCCTACTGGACGCTTTTCTAGAAGATCCTCGATACTCTAAGCTTGTACAACCACTCAAGGCAGAGGGCCACGTCCTTACTTTCCAAGAATCACCAACAATTGTGAAGAAGTCTGATTGGCAGAAGATGTTTAAAGAAGCTGTCGGGTCTTCGAGCTCGACCAAATTCTCCCAGCACGAAGTGGCTGCAGGTGCATCTCTCTTAGCTTATGTAAAGACTCAGTTGCAAGGTAGTCAGACACATCTCCAAGCTCCTGTACAGCACCAACTTGCCGACTTCATGAGCATAGATCGTAATAGCTTTCGGGCGTTGGAAATTAGATCAACTCAACATGATGGTACTGCTAAGGGCAGCTTATTACATGCTGTCAAAAGAACGGTAACACCTGATGGCACTCGACTCCTTGCTAGTCGTTTGAGTAAGTCCTTCGTAGATCAATCATCCATTTGCTAATTCGAGACAAAGCTGAGCCCTCCTTATCTCTTAGCGTCATCAATGAGAGACTTGATCTTGTGTCACTTCTGAAGGATCACGCCTCCATTCGAGAGACAATTACTGGATACTTGCGACTTACTTCGGACAGTCCACGACTCGCATCCAAATTCGCTTTAGGTCGTGGAGACGCCGATGATCTCATTTCATTAGCCAAGACTATTGATATTACAATAGATCTAGCGAAGTCAATTAAGGCATTTCTGGGCTCAAACGCAGTGCAAACATCGTCGTGTTCCAATGGAAATGGCTCGACACTGTCTTCTTGGAGAGATTCTCTACAAAACTTACTAAAAAGACTCTCTCTTGATGGCCCACGTGCACTTGCCACACGTATCAAAGACTCTATAGATGAGGACGGTCTCTCAAGACAACATCAGATGGAAGATGAAACGACGGAAGTGCTTGAAGCTATGGCCCAGGATGTCGTCGGAGCGCAGGCGAACGAGCTGGAGATCAAACAGCTCCCCAAAAGACTGCAGCCGAAGAAACAACAGCGAATAATCAGCAGTAGCACTTTATCCGGTAGTAGTCAAGAGCCTTTCATTATGCGTCCGGAGTAAGTTCGCATACATCTCAACATTCTAAATATTTTTCACGTCTAACGTAAACAGCTCAAGCGACGCCCTGAAGGAATTGCATGAACATCTAGATGACTTAGAGGAGCAACAAGATGATCTTCAGAATGAACTCCGTCAAACCCACGGTGAGCATAGCTGTCCTCGTACTTCATGCAGGTCTAATTATATACCAAGTCGCCTCCAGTCTCACTCTGAGATGGACACCTGGGCTGGGACACATTGCTCATGTGAAAGGGAAAGATCGGGACAAGCTCAAAGCCTTGGATAACAGACAGCCCGTCAGCACATCCAAGTCGACCAAATCTTTCTATATCACTGCTTGGACAGAGTTGGGCAAGGATATGGATGAGACGAGGTTCCGCATTAGAACGGAAGAGCAACGTGTCCTGTCAAGCCTGCGACAAGAAGTTGTGCAGAATCTTGTGAAGCTTAGAAGAAACGCTTCTGTTCTGGCTGAGCTCGATGTTTCATCCGGATTTGCGGAACTTGCTGCCGAGAAAGAATGGATAAGACCGATACTGAATGAAGGCGTATCCCACAATATCAGCGCCGGAAGACATCCCGTCGTTGAAACAGGCTTATCACGTCAAGGAAGAACCTTCACCAGCAACGACTGCACTGTCGGTGAAGACGAAAGGATATGGCTTATCACTGGACCAAACATGGCCGGCAAAAGTACTTTCCTGCGACAAAATGCACTGATCAGCATCCTTGCTCAAACTGGATCTTTTGTACCTGCCGGGAGAGCTGAAATTGGTCTTGTAGACAAGATCTTTACCCGCGTAGGCTCTGCTGATAATCTCTACCAAGATCAATCAACCTTTATGGTGGAAATGGCTGAGACAGCGGAGATCTTGAAAGAAGCCACGCCTCGATCCTTTGTCATCATGGATGAAGTCGGCCGAGGTACCACCCCTGAAGATGGTGTTGCAGTTGGGTACGCGTGCCTCGATCATCTCTACCGTATCAACCGTTGCCGAACCATCTTCGCTACCCACTTTCACACCCTGGCGGACATGACGAAAGGCTTTGACAAGCTGGGCTGTTATTGCTCAGATGTCTCAGAGCAGGAGGATGGCAGCTTTTCCTACGTCCATCGGTTGCGAGCCGGGGTGAATAGGCAGTCTCATGCTCTCAAAGTTGCGCGAGTCGCCGGAATGCCAGAAGAGGCGATCAAGACAGCAGCAAAAGTTCTTGCAGACCTGAAAGTCCCGACCACCAGCTTGTCCACCTAAATGTCGACAACTTCCTCCCCTCATTCTGTTTTGATTAGCCAGGTGTGAACATGCTGCCACTAAACCGTACAGGCAAGGACACTAGCTATATGTAGAAGCATTGTAAGATACTTGTCTTTGGATATCGACGCAACTGTAGTAATACTACTTTGCCAACCAAGAGATTATACCCCCAAAACTTGTATAGATACCAATAATTAACGCCAATGAAATGTTAATCTCTGTACTAAATAGAGCCCACCTTTCTTAACAGACTCTAAGCACAGATGAACTATAGAGACTGACTGAGTGTTATTTCACATCAGAGTATGATATAGGAGTACAGATGCTATGAGATGTGTCATCGAAGACCGAATCCAACTACATGTTCTCAAGATTGCTCCACGTATACAACTGGTTGCACAGCGCTCGCGTGCTGATCATAGAAATAACATAGAGGCTTCATAATCTTGCGTTATCTGCGCCAGGTGGTATCGGCCCCATTCCTGACGAAAAGGGAGTCATTTAGTCCATCCTTAGATTAGAGACACTCAGCATCATATCACATCCTTGCGAGGTATCGCCCTCGCTCTTCTTTGACGCAATACATAAGCATAAGAGACCTCTTCGAATTTGATTCCTACTGGTGGTCGATCGGGAAGTCCGAAATATGTTGGCGATCGAATTTGACTTGGGGCTGAATTCTCTCGGCTTGAGATCCTTTGCATTAGTATGGTTGGTCATACTCTGTCTAGCACTACAAATTGAGAGGCTACTGACCCATAGCTATTGGAATCAATCGAACTGAATGGTTTCTCTGCTGTCCGGATTGTGAGGTGGGCCTGTCCAACCGGTGCGGCTGCCTCCTATCTACGCAAGGTAGACATCTACAACGATTCGTAGCATTAACGCAAACTTCAACGACCGAAGCATCCGAACAACCCATGCTATAAATTCCAGGCCTGAACTGGACGCGGCGAGACGAGGCTGGCGTACAGGGTGAATCATGGTAGATAGATGCTTTGACGACTTCCGTTCTTGTGTGATGGACGGGCGAGATAAGCCGAGAAACGGCCAGTGCTGCATTGACTGAGATAAGAGATACAAAGTGGAGGAAGACGACAGGAGGAAAATAACAATTAGTGTATCTATGGTGACGATCGAGAGTAGTGTATTCATGTTCAGCGAGAATCGGTGGTACGTGGCTTCTTAACCTGACAAGCCTGTTCAGCAACTCGCTGTGAGCACCATCTACTCCAATTCCCATCTCCAAAACGTCATCGACCCATCCTTTCGGGTATTCAACGACAAGATCAAAATGCAAAACTGCGAACCCTGGGTGATAGCCCAGAGCACCCACAGGAAACCCCCGCCGCGATGCTGACAAGCCAAGCTAAGCGGGGATTTTGAAATTTGGGTGAGGTTGGTTGCGATCAGTAAACTGAAAATTGCCACGCCTCGCCGGGAATTGAACCCAGCATATTACATAGAGACAGCCAGTGAATCCCACAGAGTTACCACTAGACCATACAAGTGAAGGCGAAAGATACTCTGCCGAACCACTATTTGTAGGCGTAGAAGAGAGGAACCCATAGACTGGGTTGAAGGTGGGTTCGCTCTAGACAGGTCGCGCTGCTGTCGAGAATTGGGGGTGGTATTGTGCTTGAAAGTTGACTAGAGGATTTTGTCTTTGAACATAATTTCACCGATGAGACACCAAACCAAACACAATTCTCCTTGCTCTTGTGCACACAGATAGCCATAGATAGCAAATTATTCAGTAGCCACTTGGCTGCAAGATCAAAAAGAAAATCGTGCCAGTCCTGGCTATTAACGAATATATCCCGCTGTTGGGATTCAGGCTGAGATTTGACACGAAGAAAATGAGATGATAGTTTTTAAGATATTTAAAAGGGAGTTGTAAGAACAATGGAGACATGAGAACATAGCCTTACGACGTTCAGATTACGATCTTATGAAGTTCCCAGGAGGATTTTATGGGATGAGAATTATTCGCAACACGCTCTTTTCTGATCGCTTTTGTTCACATCATTTCATTGTGCCCAATAATCTCGAAACATACGCCTCAAATACAGTCGATGGCTTGTCATGAATTTTCCTTGATCTCATTGAATGCTTGCTTCTTTTTGTCGTTGATGATCTTAGCCTTCTCCCGGTTGAGTCTTTGTCTTTCCAATCTTTCTCCGCGTAGACATTTATTCACGGCTATCTTTGCGTCCGTACATGCACCTGTACATCGATAGAGGAAGCCTCGTGCATGGCACTCCTCGAGGGCGTTCATGACATCTGCGCAATCTGATTATGACGGGTCAGGTCCATGTAGTCATAAGTAATGAACGTAGTTTCGTACTTGTATTATCTTTGGTATGCAGATGGGGATGCATCTTGACTCGACATGTGGTGGTGCTTCTCCAGACGTCAATGCGATTGGGACGAAGGAAGTCCTGCTGTTCTTGATGTCAGAACCCTCGCAAGCTAGGGACGACAAGCACTAACCGTTCTAGTACTAGCCTTCTAATATCTCAACGGCCAGAGTTTTGGGAGATATTCTTGTTGCCTCTAAGAGCTGCTCAATACAGCTTTCAAAGCTACACAAAGCATATAGAATCATAAACTTCGAACGTTCTCCAATTCGGTAAGCCGTATTGATTACAACCACCTGGCTCAAGCGGAGAAGGCCTGCATCCGTATCACGAGCACATAGAGAGTTTACGTCGAATCATTCAAATGTCACAACCACAGCAGCAGCAACTGTCGACAAGACGGCAGCAAGGTATGTTCTGATACTCGTCGAAAAACATGGCTGACAGCAACAGAGCTGCAAACCCAGTACACGAATTACAAAAACACTCTTCAGCAGATAGCCCAGAAAATTGGCGACGTCGAACAAGAAACAGACGAGCACAAGTAAGTCAACTCACCTTCCCCACCTTGTATTCTACATTGTGTTCCACTTGACCTTTTCGTGGTAATGCCGCACCCCTGTCGTTTACCTTTCGATGTGTTCTCTTCGTCACTTCATTTAGCCTCTCGCCCTTATCAGTCACCTTCACGGAACAAATTGTCCAGACTGAATATCGCATGCTAGCTCTTTGACATGCTGATATAGTACATCAGACTCGTCCTGGAAACTCTGCAACCCTTGGATGGTAGCAGGAAATGCTTCCGAATGATGAATGGCGTCCTGGTAGAGCGCACTGTAGAAGAAGTGGTACCGGCTCTAAAGACCAATTCCGAAGGTCTAAAGAAGGTACTGGACGATCTCGTGAAGCAGTATTCAACGAAGCAAGAAGAGCTTGAGAAGTGGAAGGTATGTGTGCTCTCTATGAAGAATAACGAATAAATCCTCATCCCAGTACAGAAAAAGAACAATATACAGGTTGTCCAGCAGTGATTCGATCGAGAGTGTGCGCAAAAACGAACACGAAAAAAATCGTCCAGATGAGTCTCTAGACGACGCCCTGTTACTGGCCTATCTCACGACTGCGATCACATCATTTGTCTAAACTTCCTCGTCAAGCGGAAGCTCAATTTCGCCTAGCATTTCGGGCACACATAATCGACGACACGCCACCGTCATTCTGAGAACTCAACGTGGCATTAGTGGACACAATTTACAGCTTTGAGATGACGCAGGCAGCAATAGCATACACTTTGTGGTGCCCTCGCTTCGCCTTGATTGAGTCATCTTAGTGTATCATGGCGTTGGTCCCGTTGGAGATAATGACAACTCACTCCACACCCTTGATTTCTCAATCGTCCCGTTCTTCCTAGCTCGTGCACACCTCATACTCTACAACTTGTGTCAACCAGCATCCATATGTCGATGTGTGACAAATGGTCACCTATGGATCATCCTGCTACGTCATCTGCAGACAATCACGGTTAATCCTTGATACATATGAGCTTGATACTCATTCATCTACCGGAGTGCCCACCAAGAGATGCCGCAAATTGTAAATAGCAACGAATAGGACAGAATCCCGTCCCAATGGATTTTGACAAGGCTGCATGATGGCATTAAGTAGCGGGGGTGGGGGTGGAGCTCATGCACCTCTGCGCTGGCCAACGATGTTGGCAGCTTTCGACCAAGATCATCCTGGACCACCGCTGACGTGCTCGTATGACCCGGGCTTTCTGCAAGAAAAAAAACATGTCCCCCTTGGCATGAACTTGGGATTGGTGGTGTTGCCTCAGCTAGGAGAGTCAGCCAGTAGACTCCTCCATAGTCGCTTTCAAAAAGAGCCTTTCTAGCATGTGCATCATGTAGAGATCTTAGTGCACTAGTCATTGAATGCAGGGAACATATAAACAGATCAGCACCGGTCACTGAAGTTGGAGTGCGATTGTCTACTCCAATGTTGCAATACCGTTCTCGACTGATGACGATTGGTCGAACCCTGTAATTACCATGCAGGCTTTCTAAACCTCTATTGGCTTTTCATTTCGGGTGGAAGAAGGTGAGGCGTTGGGCATGAATGCTTTCTATTGCATTGATGACTAGGCTGGCCATAACAGCTGCATATATTCTCAAAACACAAAACATGCTGCGAACTACCTAGATAATAAATGATTGGCTTGTGGTCGTAAACAGAAACACGTATGCCCCCATAACCGCCTCGTGTATATCACCAATGAACGAACAGACGACGTTCAGCCGCATAGTTCGCAGAGCACAGCAGATGCGGATTGGATACAGTCGCGCTCCAACGGCTGGAAGATATATTGGAGTAACATGAAGAACGGGAGCAACACAACCCCTGTTGCTTGGTGACCCTAGGCAAGACAACCGCGAGGACACAGGTCATGTCTGAGGTGTCTCAGTCTCCCGCGTTCTCTCAGCCGCCCGGCAAGTGATTTGACTGGCTTACATTGTCGACTCCGTTGGATGAGCATGAAAACGAGAAGCGGGTGGCACATCCATAGTATTAGTAGCGCATGCAGTGTCCGTGTCGGCAATGTTGGCTATTGCCAGAAGCACTTCCAAGTAGGCAACCATGATACTATGAATGATGCTTGAGAATGATCAAGTATCACGCAGCCGTGGACGTGTAGACCATGATGTGACGTGTGCCAGCAGAACAAAGCATTATCAATTAGAAGCGATCCTTGGATAGAGGTTGGCGATCGTAGCCTTGTTGCAGCCTCAGGCTCAAGCCAACATCCCGTCTAACCCCCACCGGCCGCAAAAGCTCCCCTCCTTCTTCCGCCTTGCAGCTCCAGCCTTCAGCTCCGACCAACCCGTCGCGGTTCGTCGTTCATCCCATTGATTGTCTTCATCTTCTCACTATAATACCATCATTCGACCTAATTGCCGCCCTCTCTCACAGGCGCACAAAACATTCCGACAGGCGGAGCGCACAGTAAGTGCTTCAGTGCGCGCGCAAGACTACAGACACAACAGTCTCTCTGTGGCGCGTGTCGCCTCTTAAGCTCGTCCCAGCTATACTCCAATCTAACTCATGTCAGAAACGCGACCAACACACGCACACCTGCAGCTACACCATCTCCTTCGGCCACGTCTACTCGCAGATAGGCTATACTCATCCTCGACCAGCTCTCTGCCTCTGCTGTAAACTACTAGACCGCCTCGTAACGGATCGCAAGAGCTGTTTAGTCGTACAATCATCAATCCTTACTGCCCGCGCCGCCGTTCTGTCTGCCCTTGCACCACCTTGGCTCCATCCACATCCCTCGCGAGAGACGAATAGTCCCACTTAGGTCTCTGCATCCCTCCGCTCAGCCATCTGGGTCCTGCAGCTGCTCAATTGCAATTACATCTTAGCCTGTTTAAACATCCAGTAATACTCTCAAATCTGATTCCACGACCCACCGACTGGCCCTGTCTAATACCACACCTGCGTTACCGCGCGTCATACCCCGGTTGCCCTAACCGTCCCCAAGTCGAGGTCGCATACTCGGCCGCGGCCAAATTTCTATCTGCCTTCTGCGCGTCAGAAGAAGGAACGTCTAGAAGCAAACAGTGACGTGTTTGCCAGCGAATAGTTGACCAATTCGCCAGCTCACCGCAAGCGCACGTAGGCTTTGGTTGCCTGTAGGAGACCGAATAAACATGTCGGCTTCCCCTCCAAAAAATAAGGATGTGGAACAAGGAGCATCGCCTGACGGTTCCGAGCCGCCCATGGACAGAGACGGTCAGGACGCACAAGCACTCGGCCTTGATTTTGAAGTTAAGGAGCAGGACCGATGGCTACCAATAGCAAATGGTTTGTCTCTACTTGTGTTCCCTTGAGCAGATTCTGTGCAACTGTCCCTTTTTTCACTGCATGTCGACCGATCAATCGCCGCGCATGGTTTCAGCAAACCTATCACGGACATGTCGATGTCTGCCTGATTCTGTTTGTCTCCTGTCGAATCGGTTTCTTTCCTGCCCAGTCGATCACAGAAACGCCTCTCGTTGACTGTCGTGTCTCTATGAACGGCTGACTTGCAGGCTGTTATCATGTCATCTGCTTCTCCTTCCTCTCCTGCATCTTCCTCAAAACGCGCGTCCAAAGCAGCAGATGCAGCAGCTTCAGATGCTAACATCCGTAACTTTGCTCCAGTTGCTCGGATTATGAAATTGGCACTCCCAGACAATGCAAAAATCGCAAAGGAAGCCAAGGAGTGCATGCAAGAATGCGTGAGCGAGTTCATCTCGTTCATAACGAGCGAAGGTCGGTTCTGTTCCGTACTCCATTGACTGTAACCTGCTCATCTTTATGCAGCTTCCGAAAAGTGCCAACAAGAGAAGCGGAAAACTGTCAATGGCGAGGACATCCTCTTCGCCATGACTTCTCTTGGATTCGAGAACTATGCCGAAGCATTGAAGATCTACCTCTCTCGGTATCGCGAAGTAAGCTGCCCAAAGCCCCTCTAGTCACACTACCAGCACAATCACCGCTTCCCGTACCCAAACTCCTGCATCCCCTTGCCATCTCCTATGTCACTACCCTACAAAGACAATATCTGAACTCTTCGTATTGATTGGTGGCACGAGACCCTCCTCGCAAATCAGAACAAACCTGCCGCTCAGTTCGTCAATTCCAGTGGGCCTGCCGGGAGTGTCACTGGGTCGAGCTCTGCCAATGCCGCCTCCGCCTATGCCGCAGAACAGACTGCCGCAAGCAACAACGGCAACATACTAGGCGAGGGCCTCGAAGAAGGGCAGGATGCCAGCGCCTTCGGATACCCCGTCCAGAACGGGGGAGACGGGTTCTAAGCGCCGCGTCGGGCGCCGGTGCCGAGAATCAGGAGCCTTACGGATTTGTGGCGAAGAGTCCCGATAAGAGAAGGAATCTTACGTATGTGAAACATCCTGGGCACCGGAAATGGGGAAGGAGGATAGACATGAGGAATGAGGAAGTCGGAATCACGTGAATGGGAGGAATATCGAGGTAAACTGTCACCAACCGCAAGACGAGTCTATTGTATGATTGGGATTTCTTGTCTTGGCTCTCCTTACAATCACTGGAATGTATAGTATATGTCGGACACGCTCACAGCTGTCCGCAATAAATTTTTGCCCAAAGCTAAATCCCTTTACGTGCAACTCCTCTCAGTCGCACATACCCTATCCACCAGCTCTCATCCTCTCGCTTCATCACCGGCTCCAGTACCTCCATCATCCATTGCACCACATCTGCCCTCTTCGTCTCGTCCACGACAGCAATGTAGTCGGCGCACATGAGCTTAATCCACCCTTCCAGCCCTCCCGACCCCTCATCATTCATCTGCGTCAACTGCGTCGGTCGGCACTCGGTCTCAACCTTCTCGACCACAAACCCAGCCTCCGCCAACGCGTTCCGCATCCACACATCCGACGGGAAGAACCACGGCGACGCCGCCCGCGCATCCGCCAGCCCCACGCCATGCGCTCGCAGCGCAGCCATCGCTGTCGCATGCACCTCGGCCACATTCCCTGCGCCCCCCATCTCGAACACGAACTTGCCCCCCGGCGCAAGTAGAGCGTGGACGTTGCTGAAGAAGGCCGCGCGCGTGTCTGGGGCCGCGAGGATCCAGTGCATGGCGGCGTTGGAGAAGACTTTCGTGTATGCGCCGCGGGTGGTGGTGGTGGTGGGGTGGGCGGATATGTAGTCTGCGAGGTTGGTGCAGTCTTGGACAAGGAAGGGGATGGATGGGTACGATTTGCGGGCGGATGTGATCATGGAGGGAGAGGCGTCGAGGCCGGTGATGCGGGATGGGCTGGCGAGGGAGTGGTGGATGATGTGGGTGAGGTGGCCGTCGCCGCAGCCGATGTCGAGGATTGTGTCGTCCGGGTTTGCGTTGAGGTAGGAGAGGACTTTGGTCGTTAGTTTGGGGACAAAGGAGGCGGCTGCCGAGTAGACCTGAGTTAGGTTAGTTTGTGTTTGTTTGGTTGTTGGGATGGGGATGGAGTTGAAACAATACATCTGATGACCAGTTGTCTCTGCCGGCCTCCTCGTCAGGCTGTACATTTTGACGCTGCTTGAATGCTTCGAGCATTATGTTGATGGTTTCATAAAATTCTGACTGTCATCAAATGATTCCTTTCAAGGTATGTGTATATTGAGCCGATAGCCGATGTCGGAGGGGTAGCTGTGATGATGTAGGTAGCTACCTGCGTGTAAGGTTATCGTCTGATTATTCGGCCATGAATGCAATGCCAGATTGAACCGTAAATACTTCCTCTATCAAAGCGCTATGCCGCTCTTCGGCGTTTCATGAGTACACTCAGGGGCAAATCATCCTCATCGTAGAACTCGACGTCTTCGTCGACGCCGAAGTCGCGAAGTCGCTCACCCTCAGAATTCTTCCAGCCTTCTTCCCCACTTGCACTTCCAGCATCGCTGAGCCCATCATCTTCGCTCTGTTCCGTGTCGATCTGCTTTTCAATGCGCTGTCGGAAAGGTCGCCTGCGGCGCATATCTTCTTCTTGGCGTTGTCGAAAAGCTTGGATCCTCATTTCCTCTGGTTCTTCGTCGTGGTCTCGTATCTCTCCTATGCTAGGGGCTGGCATGGACCGAAGTACACGATCTGGGTCTGGAGGAGGCCAGCTTTTGGCAGCGTCTTCGAAGCCATTCTCCTCGAACGAAACACCATCCTTGGCCTTTGGCGTCGCAGAGAAGGGCCAGAACCAGGCAATGATCTATATCTCAGTAGTCAGTACCTTCGCTATCAAATATTGGATGATGGCACACACATTCCATGTATTCATGCCTTGAGCAATGTTCTTGAAGATGCCGATATCGTACGGAAACTCTTGTCTCACGATCCTCACTTTTGACCCATCCGGTGCTGTAAGATAGCCACCAAGGTATCTTGCTCGTCTGAGAAGGGTCTCGTGGCGCTCTATCTCCCAGCCTTCAATGGTGGTAGTGTTGATAGCAAGTGACCATACCACCCGAATAAGCAAAATGGACAAAGCGAAAAGAGTGAACGTATTGACCACGACCAAAACAAAAAGATGTGCCAGTTTGAGTGGTGATGGTCCGTAGTACTGGCATTATTAGCACTACTGCGCTGTCTGTAGGCGTCTTTGTTTCACATACACTGGGGAGGTGGCGATTTTCCCATAGAATTGCTCCCCGCTGCCATATGAAGGTCATGAGATAAGACATTGCTGCTACAGCATATACCAAGAAACGCATGAAGTGCGGAAATGTTGTAAAAGATACGCAATTCGCCGTCCACGGACAGTGGTGATCCATCTTAGGTATACATCTGAACACGTGAGCACTCTCATCTGGATTCATGGTAATGGAACGAACGCATTATATACCTTCCACATGTCTTGCAGTGGTGAGCTCGTGGGGGCTTGAAAGCTTCACACCTGCGACACCAGCGCCCTCGCAATTTTCCAGAATGCGCTTCGAGCGATGCGATATCTGAAGGTTTGGTGTCCCAGTCTTTAGGTATGCCGCCAGGGTCTGTCGCGCATGCTCGAGCGTAGGATATCAATAGACATATCAAAAGACCATTGAATATCAGTAGCTCTTCAGTATTTAGTGGACGTGGTTCCAGATATAAGAACAGTATTTGGGATGTGTACGCTAAGAAGAAGATGAGAACGAGCACGGCAGGAATCGCAAACGATCCGAGCTCAATCGCGGCCATCACAATCGCTCAGCTGTCACTCGAGACACCCAACATGTTTCATCGTTACGTGGGTTTGCGGAGTGAGAATCAAAGCTGCTTTAATTCTGCGAGCACGCAACTGCAAGAGTAAGGGATAGCAGTCAAGGTTGTCATGGATATAAGCTACGTTGCCGAAACTGGTCCAAGCGTCATCATCCATAGAAATTGGAAGGATCTTTGGACTGCAACTTCACCAGCTTCAATTTGCACTTTCATCGAAAGAATTCCAACTTTTGGTCATTCGAACTTTGGACACATGCTGTGAGACAGTCAAGATGACCAATGTGAAGGAGACACTCCTAGCAGTCGGCATTGTTGTTCCAGTAATCTTCCTTCACCTGTTGCTCGCACCATACACCAAGGTTGAAGAATCATTCAATACCCAAGCTATTCACGACATCATATATCATGGCATTCCATATTCGGATGCTTCAGGATTTTTCGAACTTAAATACGATCACACATCTTACCCTGGCTCTGTTCCACGGACTTTTGTAGGCGCATTAGTGACCGCTGGCATCACGAGACCTTGGGTTTCGTTCGTCAAAACATCGGCAGATGTTCAGACGTTAGGTCAGTCTATTTCAGGGGACAAAATTGCAAACTTTGACAAGATCAAACAGCAAGAGCTGCTATTGGATTATACAACGGTTTAGCCATTGTCGCCTTCAAGGCCGCTGTGGACGCATCGTTTGGACGACTTGCTGGGATATGGTATTTGCTACTACAAGCTAGTCAGTTTCATGTGGTGTACTATGCCTCGAGACCTTTGCCAAATATGTTTGCGTTCGGAATGAGTAAGTTCTCATAATAGTGTAGATGCTGTTGCCGTAACGGACCATAGGCACTATCGCCCTTCGCTCCCTACTTCTTGGGTACTCAACCCTAGATCGATCGGCTGCTTCCAAACAGTACAGGCTTTGTTTGTATCTGTTGACCGTTGCTGGAATTATCTTCAGAGCCGAACTTGCAGTTCTCCTCACGACTGTCACCTTATATCTAATTACTCGGAAATCGATCTCCATAAAGGATGTCATCCTGCCAGCAGGTATTGCAGGAGTAACGATGGGTCTCTTGGTGACGGTAGCTGTAGACTCATTCTTTTGGCAGCAAAGTCCGATTTGGCCCGAGCTAGCGGGATTCATCTTCAACACCATTCAAGGGCATTCCTCTGAATGGGGCGTCTCGCCTTGGTGGTTCTACTTTGGCAATTCCCTTCCCAAGATTTTACTGAATCCATTCACTTTCTTGGTTCTGATTCCTTTGGCATTGCTGAACCCGGCTCTGAGGCCACGAAGTCTCGACATCTTGCTTCCTCCGACGGCTTTCGTTGCCATTTACAGCGTGTTACCCCATAAGGAGTGGCGATTCATCATATACATCGTCCCTCTGCTGACGACTATTGCATCAGCTGGAGCCTCCTGGATTTGGATACGGCGCTCAAAGACACTTATCAATCGACTTCTTGCTCTTGCCATGATCAGCAGCGTCGTTTTGTCTTTTGTAGGCTCGACTGCAATGTTAACGATCTCGAGCTGGAACTACCCAGGAGCAATAGCTATCACCAGACTCCATGGATTGGTAGGGAGTGAGAACGCCATTATTCGAGTCCACCTGGACAATCTTTCGTGTCAGACTGGCGTTTCTCGTTTTCTCCAGAAGCGTACTGGGATCGAAAATCGTGCGATTGAATCGTCCCTCTCCAAAATCCAGAGCCAAACTGTGTGGGTGTACGATAAAACTGGTGATGAAGCTACACTTCTAAATCCTTCATTTTGGAACCAATTTGATTATGCTCTAGTCGAACGTCCAGAGAAAACTATTGGGAAGTGGGAAGTTTTAGATACCATAGATGGGTTTTCCGGTGTTCGGATTGTGAAGCCGGGGGCTCACCTATTGCGGAGAGAATGTGCACCATCCAGTCTCCTCTGTCAACCTTTACGGTCTGCTGAGAGTTTTGTTAGGGAAAAAATTACCAAGGGATGGTGGATGGATTTCAGCATGGAGCCGAAAATCCATATACTTAAGAAGCAAATAGACCAGAGCTAACTCAGTGAATAATCTGTTATTGCCTCTTCTGCATCTACATGAAGCTTACTTAACAGCGATATACGACGTGAAACAAACGCGACATCACGTGAATATAAAATGTTGTGCACGGACCTCACTGATTTCTGATTAACAGCTACCTACTACCTACTTAGTAAAGAGGCAACAGCCCACATCTCTCCCCACTACCTTATACCACCTTTCCTTCGCCTTGTCCCGCGATCATATCGATCGCAATCGGTAATCTTCAAGATGGCGAACAAAGGGCAAAATGATCTGTCCCAATTCAAGTATGCGGCCATGTCCAATTTGGTCCTCCAAGCGGACCGTCGATTCGTGTCGCGCCGGGGTGACGAAAACACTGGTGATCCGGAATCACTTGCCGGACGCATAACGATACATGACATGGGACAGCGTGGAGCGCGTGAAGATGCGCCGAAGCAAAAGGTTGACCGTGCGAACATACAAGAAGACGAAAGCATATTGCGACAGCAGAAGAAGCGAAAACGCGGTGAAGCTGAAGACCTCCGTGGTCAGCCTGTGCTGGGCCAGTCGGACTTCTTAGTTGAAGGTCTGAAATATAAACCTAGGACGCCCGCCACGCGATCTACATATGCCTTGATTACAACTATAGTGGGAAGAGCTTTGGGTGATGTACCAAACACCATGGTCATGAGCGCTGCAGACTTCGTGTTGGAAACTTTGAAAAATGAAGACATGAAAGATTTCGACAAGAAGAAAGAGGTGGATGAGGTTCTGGGTACATCACTGACCTCAAAAGAGTTCAACGAGCTCGTGAACTTAGGAAAGAAGATTACAGACTATGATGCGCAAGACGATGATGATGAAGATGCTGTAGGAGAGGCTCCAACAGCTGGCCCTGGTGCGGATGGGACAGACACAAAGGCCCAGGACGCTCAAGACGAGGACATCAAATTTGACCAAAGGAATGGTGTCGCAGTCGTCTTTGGTGACGAGGACGACGAAGATGGACAGACATTCGAGGTCAGGGATGGTGATAGCTCAGATGAGGATGCAGAAGAGGACGAAGCTACCGGACAAGATATACAGGCTGATGGCCTCCACGCGGACGAGGATGGTGATATTGTGTTCAATGTCAAAGCTAGCGACGATGACACAACGACGAAGCTGGGTAAAGGTCTCATACCCGCACATGAGATCGATGCGTACTGGCTACAACGTCAGATCGGTC
Source organism: Pseudovirgaria hyperparasitica (assembly GCF_010093815.1). Classification (NCBI taxonomy): domain Eukaryota; kingdom Fungi; phylum Ascomycota; class Dothideomycetes; order Acrospermales; family Acrospermaceae; genus Pseudovirgaria; species Pseudovirgaria hyperparasitica. The sequence continues at coordinate 640,209 of NW_022985565.1, forward strand.
AAATATATCAGGACGCCCATGAACAGCAGGAGAAGACTCGAGAAGCACTTCAGATTATGTCTGGCGATGCCGACGAGGAAGAGGGAGAGAAGTCATTAAGAGAAATTGAAAATGATCTTATGGAATTGTTTGACTATGAGCATGACGACTTTGTCGGCAAACTCGTTCTGAACAGAGACAGGATTGTTTGGATCACACGATGGCAACGAGCCGCTGGAGATGGCGATTCCCGGACGGCAGTTGAACGAGAGATGGTCGCGGCAGGGCATCGCGCCATCTTGAACGAGCTCAGAAGTAGAGACGAACAGGCGGTGGCAAAAAGTACTGCAGCGCCGAAGGGTCTGAAATTAGACCTCATGGATATCGATGTTCCATCACAAGATACCAAGATGGACGATGACCCAGCGCCACAAGTCTCGATAGACGACCTCCAGCCCCAAAAACTGATCGATCTGCAAAATCTGGTCTTCGAACAGGGTAACCATCTCAACACGAACCCAAGAATCACCCTACCTCAAGGCTCAGTGGAGCGCAAACACAAAGGTTACAGCGAGTACATTGTCCCGCCGCCTAAGCGTAAACGCGATGCAAATGAAGTGAGAAACATCCCGACATCTGACCTCCCTGATTGGGCGAGAGTGGGCTTCGGCTCTTCAAAAGAACTCAATCGCATCCAGACACGTTGCTATCCCACGGCTTTCAACGACGACGGAAACATGCTGATTTGTGCACCAACTGGGTCCGGCAAAACTAATGTCGCCATGCTGACCATGCTAAGGGAGATTGGAAAGAATCGTAACCCTGAAACTGGCGAAATAGCCTTGGATAATTTCAAGATTGTATATATCGCTCCTCTGAAAGCTCTTGTGCAGGAGCAAGTAGGGAACTTTGGCAAGCGTCTGGAACCTTACGGCATAAGGGTATCTGAACTCACTGGAGATCGGCAATTGACCAAAGCCCAAATCGCAGAGACACAGGTCATTGTAACGACGCCTGAGAAGTGGGACGTCATCACCCGCAAAGCAACTGACACGAGCTACACCAATCTGGTCCGCCTCATATGTATCGATGAAATCCATCTTCTCCATGACGACCGTGGACCCGTGCTCGAAAGTATCGTTAGCCGTACCATTCGCCGGATGGAGCAAACAGGGCACCCAGTTCGCCTCGTCGGTCTCAGTGCTACTCTTCCGAATTACAAAGATGTTGCGAACTTTCTCCGAGTCGACCCAAACAAAGGCATGTTTCATTTCGACGGTACTTTCAGACCTTGTCCCTTGGGTCAAGAGTTTGTTGGTGTAGCAGACAGAAGTCCGATCAAGCAGCTGCGGACGATGAATGAAGTGTGCTACAACAAGATTCTAGATCAGACCGCTCAGAATTACCAGACTCTCGTCTTTGTTCATTCACGAAAAGAGACAGCCAAAACAGCCAAGTATATTCGTGATAAGGCCTTGGAAATGGAGACGATAGGTCAAATCATGCGTACAGACGCGGGGAGCTCGGAGATACTTAGGTCGGAGTCGGAATCAGTCCAGAACCCAGATCTGAAAGACGTCATGCAATATGGTTTCGGTATCCATCATGCTGGAATGAGCAGATCCGACCGAAATAAGGTCGAAGAGCTTTTCGCAGATGGACATCTTCAAGTGCTGGTTTGTACAGCGACCCTGGCTTGGGGTGTCAATTTACCGGCGCATACAGTCATCATCAAGGGGACCACAATTTATTCACCCGAGAAAGGATCATGGGTGGAGCTTAGCCCGCAAGACGTTCTTCAGATGCTCGGGCGAGCTGGGCGGCCTCAGTACGACAGCTTCGGTCTTGGTATCATTATCACCACGCAGGGCGAAATCCAGTACTATATCTCGCTCATGAACCAGCAGCTTCCGATCGAGTCTCAATTCATGAGCAAGCTGGCTGATAACCTTAACGCTGAGATCGTTCTAGGCAGTATTCGCAATAGAAAAGAAGCTGTGGAATGGCTAGGCTATACATACCTGTTTGTTCGTATGCTCCGGTCGCCTGGTCTCTATGGTGTTGGTGCCGACTACGAGAATGACGACTTCTTGCTCCAAATCCGAGTCGATCTTGTTCACTCAGCAGCTACAGTTCTTGAGAAATGTGGTCTCGTCAAGTACGAGAAAAAGTCCGGAAAGCTGACACCAACTGAACTCGGACGAATCGCTTCCCACTACTACATCACTCATAACTCTATGCATACTTATAACCAACACATCCAACCATCCATCTCGACTATCGAGCTATTCCGCGTATTCGCTCTTAGCGAAGAATTCAAGTACATTCCAGTCCGCCAGGAGGAGAAATTGGAGCTTGCGCAACTTCTTAGCAAAGTGCCAATTCCGATCAAAGAGGGTATAGAAGAACCTCAAGCCAAGATCAATGTGCTTTTACAAGCCTATATTTCGAGGCTGAAGTTTGAAGGTCTGGCGCTCATGGCAGATCTTGTCTATGTGACTCAGTCCGCTGGTCGTATTCTTCGAGCGATCTTCGAAATCTCGCTAAAGAAAGGCTGGTCTTCCGTCACGAAGCTTACTCTCGACCTTTGTAAAATGGCTGAAAAGAGGATGTGGCCGACTATGTCTCCACTCAGACAATTCCCAAATGCACCACGGGACATTGTTAGCAAAGCCGAACGTCTCGAAGTTCCCTTTAGTGCATTCTTTGACCTTGACCCACCACGTATGGGAGAGCTTCTTGGAATGCCGAGACATGGAAAGGTTGCCTGTGACCTAATGGCCAAGTTTCCCAGGTTATCCATTACTGCACAAGCCCAGCCGATGACAAGATCGATGTTACGAGTCGACTTGACGCTAACGCCAAACTTTATTTGGGACAATGAGGTTCATGGAGCTGCTGAAGGGTTCTGGATCCTCGTGGAGGACGTCGACGGCGAGGAGATTTTATTCCACGACCAGTTTCTGCTGCGGCGAGAGTTCTCAGGCCCGGAAGATGAGCACCTAGTGGAATTCACCGTTCCGGTTACGGAGCCCATGCAACCACATATCTTCATCACTGTCTTATCGGATCGATGGATGAATTCTGAATCTAAGATTGCTGTCTCGTTTCAAAAGCTTATCTTGCCAGGAAAGTTTCCTGCTCCCACGCCCCTCCTGGATCTACAGCCTCTGACCCTTTCGGCGTTCAAGGACCCAGAGTACCAGTCTCTCTTCGAAGGTTTTAATAAGTTTAACAAAGTACAAACGCAGACCTTCAATTCTTTATTCAATACAGATGACAGTGTCTTCATTGGTGCTGCTACAGGTATTGGCAAGACTGTATGTGCGGAGTTCGCGATCTTGCGGCACTGGTCACGTAAAAGTGATCGTCGTGCAGTCTATATCGCCCCTAATCAAGAGCAAATCGACTCGCGTTTCCAGGACTGGAAGAAACGTTTGTCTGGCATTAAGGGTGGGAAAGAGATCGTAAAGCTCTCTGGCGACATGAATACCGACTTGAAAATACTCGAAAGAGGGAATCTCGTCCTTGCCACACCTCTCCAATGGGACTCTATCTCAAGGCAATGGCAGCGCCGAAAGAATGTGCAAAATGTCGGACTCTTCATCGCTGACGATGTGCACATGATTGGAGGCCATGGAGGCTTCATCTACGAGATGATTGTCTCGCGTATGCATGCGATGTCGTTGCAACTCGAGTCCGAACTCAGAATCATCGGCTTAAGCGTCTCCCTCTCAGACGCACGGGATATCGGAGAGTGGATTGGTGCCAGCAAACATACAATCTTCAACTTCAGCCCACACGTTCGGGCAGTGCCGTTGGAGCTACACATACAAAGCTTCACGATACCACATTTCCCTTCTTTGATGCTGGCAATGGCAAGGCCCGTATACCAATCAATCCTGCAGCTTTCACCGGATAAGCCAGCTATCGTCTTCGTTCCGAACCGAAAGCAGGCGCGCAATAGCTCATTAGACCTTCTTGCGCAATGTGTCGCAGACGATAATGTGGGAGATGACCCCTTCTTACATACAACCATCGAAGAACTCAATCCATTACTTGCTAAGATTAGTGAGCGAGCATTGGCCGAGTCGCTAACGCATGGCATCGGTTACTACCACGAAGCCTTGAGTTCATTTGATAAGAGAGCAGTCGAGCATCTCTTTAAAATTGGCGCCATCCAAGTCATGGTCGTGTCAAGAGACTCTTGCTGGGAGATTAATTCTACTGCTCATTTGGTGATCATCCAAGGCACTCAGTACTACGAAGGCCGTGAGCACCGTTACATCGACTATCGCATCAGCGATGTGCTCCAGATGTTTGGTAAGGCCGGAAACCCAGGCAATGTTAAAGCAGCCAAGGGTGTCCTAATGGTGCCGGCCGTAAAGCGCGACTACTACAAGAAGTTTTTGAACGAGGCTTTACCAATCGAGTCGCATCTCCCTGACAATCTTCATGACGCTTTCGTTTCTGAGATCAGCACAAACATTATATCCTCTACACAAGATGCGCTCGACTGGGCAACGTACACATTCTTCTACCGTCGCCTTCTAGCTAATCCCAGCTTTTATGGCCTCCAGGATCCCTCTAGCAACGGGCTGAGTGGTTTCCTTTCTGATATCGTGGAGTTGACGCTCAAGCAATTGGCCGAAGCAAAGATCATAGAACACGATGAAGATGAAGACACTGTGGCCCCACTCAACGCTGCTATGATTGCAGCCTACTACAACATCTCCTTCGTTACCATGCAGACCTTTCTCCTTTCCCTCACTAGCCGCACTAAGCTCAAGGGCATCCTCGAGATCATCTCGTCGGCTGTTGAGTTCGAGAACATCCAGATCCGTCGCCACGAGGACCGCATCCTTCGCCGAATATACGATCGCGTTCCAGTCAAGATGGCAGACGGAGACTTTAATACACCGCACTTCAAGGCGTTCATCTTGCTTCAAGCACACTTCTCCCGTATGCAACTCCCCGTCGACCTCGCCAAGGACCAAGAAGAAATCCTCAAGAAGGCACTCCCGCTATTGTCCGCCTGTGTCGATGTACTCTCTTCCGAAGGTCATCTGAATGCCATGAATGCCATGGAAATGTCGCAGATGACCGTACAAGCCATGTGGGACCGCGACTCTCCGCTCAAACAAATCCCCCATTTCGATGATGAAGTAATCGACGCCTGCAAAAAGTTTGGCATAAACGACATCTTCGAGTTCATGGATGCCATGGATCCAAGCGAGAACAAGGACTACGAGAAGCTTATCAAGGCCATGGGTCTAGACAAGGAGCAGCTGAGCCGCGCAGCCAACTTCACAAACGAGTACTATCCAAACGTCGAGCTCGAGTTTGAGGTTCTCGAGCCGGAGAGCATCACATCGGGCGCACCGTCCCATCTCGGCATCAAAGTCACGCGTGAGATCGAAGAGGACGAGGAACCGAAGACGGAAGTCAGCGCACCCTTCTTCCCCGTGCCGAAGACGGAGAACTGGTGGATCCTAGTAGGCGAAGAGAAGACGAAGAACCTGCTTGCGGTCAAGAGGATCACGTTTGGGCGCGAGTACAAGGGGAAGTTGGAGTATACGGTGCCGACGGCTGGCAAGCATGAGCTGACGCTGTATCTCATGAGCGACTGCTATGTCGGCATCGATCAGGCACCGACGTTTGAGGTCGACGTTGCCGAGGGAGAAGACGAGGACGAGGACGACGAGGATGAAGACGAGATGGAGGAATGAAAACCGCCACATTTTGGCATTTCGTGGGGATATTTACACGTTGGGGTCGGGTGGTGTGGTGGATGTATGAGTAATAATTAGTTGACATGTCGCGGCGCAAGATAAAAGGGCGCGCTGGCATGAAAGTAAGAAATGTTTACATAGACAATACACAGAATTGCTTTTCTGTCGACCCCTCTCTTATCTACCCTACCTCCCTTCTCGCGTTTCCACGATCACGAACAAGCCCATCTTTCTGCATCGGCGCTGAATGGACCCTTGGTCCATTCATCCGTCCGGATGGGAAGGTGCTGGCGAAACCTCCTCAGGTTCAAGAATCAGTATCCGTTTGTTTTTAAAGCTAGATATTACAATTAGTACAAAAGTGACTTTGAAAGGAAGCGTGGCAGTGTGATGGATCAGAACCTCGCCCGAGGGTGAATCTAACTGTACTGTACACGTTACCAACCCAAACATCGTTGAATATGATCGTTTGGCCAACACAGCCACGTCGCTTTGCATCGCATCGCATCGCAACATAGTTCCAAATGTGGTGCTTGATTGACCTGATGATTCTCACAATCTCCCGCTAGAAAGGAGGCAAGAAAGTGAGTAGGAATGCAAAGCAAAGCAAGGGACAGACAGATAAACAAGGAAAAGATAATAGCACCCCCGGGACCCGCACCCGATGCCCTTCAGACTATATCTATACGCGTATATGCATACGTGCATATATTACACATGTGTGTGTAACAACGCATACGGGTTCCAGATTCATCAGGCGAGTTCTGGGCCTGGTCCTTGGTTCTAATGATGTTGCGTCATGGAGTGAGTATATTGGAACGATATAGTCTAGAGGAATGGCAAATTCTGCGTGCCTTTGGTTTTGCGATAAGGATTGAGGGTTGAGAGGAGTGGTGAGTTTCTCTTCTAGTCAAAAGATGTGTAGGCTGTTAGGTGTGGGTGCGCTTTTGTCAAGGCTATAGCTATGTATGTATTAATATATGAGGTTATGCATAGTTTCACAGGGTGAGTCAGAGTAATCATCTAAGGAATTCTTGGACGTTTGGATGAGACAGTACAGGGGAAATGATTGATCATTTGTTAGTGCTATTCATTCTAGATGACGACACACTTGGATGGTAGGCCACAGGGACCGCCTTTGTCATGCTCTTTGCGCTCTTGCGGGCTAGATCCATTCTCCTGGTTGTTCGTCGCTGCTGGCGTGGAAGTGGCCCTGTCGTTACCACTGGCTGGTGGTGGTACGGGCTGCTTCTTCTGGCCATCTAGTCACGCGAAGTTAACCTTGGACACAGCCTCGTAGAAGGCCTTGCCCTGTCTCTCGGCGATCTCGAGCTCCTTGGGAGAAGGCTGGCGCTGGCCCTGAGAGCCCTGTGACGCATCGTCAGTCAATCAACGCACAAAATCTCTAGTTTCTGCGGAGGGACGAACAGCGAATGTGCCTGCTCCCCATGGAGAGCCTCCATGAAGCTCGCTCACATCACTGAGCAGATCACCAGCCACCTTGTATCCGAGCGGGACGTAGATGAGACCGTGGTGAGCCAGCGTGCTCATCGCCGCAATGGCGGTGGATTCTTGACCTCCGCCCGGGGTGCCGGAACTGACGAAGAGACCGGCGTATTTACCCCATAGAGCACCTGTGAGAATGGGATGATGGATCAGCGAATGCTAGATACATTGCCATGGCTCATGATCAGGCGTACCTTGGCTCCATAGACCGCCTGTCTTGTCCCAGAGGACCTTCCACTGGGCAGGAAAGTTTCCGTATCGTGTGGGGATGCCGAAGAGGAAGGCATCGTATTCTTTCAGGGTGTTGACGTCGGTGAGGACTGGCACATCGGAGGACTTTGCTGGGGCGTGCATCTTGCCGAGGACCTCGTCGCTGAGGGTCTCTGGGACTCTTCATGGCAGTTAGCAGTGAGTCGTTCGTGAGCTTATGAGACTCACTGGTAGACCGTTACACTGCCACCAGCAGCCTCAATACCCTTCTTCTCAGCATCAGCTAGCTGCTTGATGTGCCCATACATGGAATACTGTGACGTGCAATGTTAGCAGGGATCGATCGTAAAGATGAAGAGAATGGTCTGACGCCGCACAGGAACTGAGGACGTACGTAGACGATTGCAATCTTGGGAGCCATGGTGAATGAATGCTGTTTTCCAAATTTCAGTGGAAATGGATATAAAGTCTCGATATTGGCTGGTATGGTCAAGAATGAGATATATCAATGAACACAGCGGGATCCCTCTTTATACCTCGTCTCGGTGGGCTTGGGGTCGTACATGGCTACGCCGTCAACTTGCAAGTTCCGCGTATACCCCACAGACTTGCTGCTCATGATGCAGGAGACACGAGAAAAGAAGCACCGAGAACGAGACATAGCTAGCACAAAGCTCCAAAGAGCATCGAGCAAGTGGGGTTTAGCGGCCCAAGTTCTCCGAATCTGGCTGCTTAACCAACCATTACAAATGGCCGTCTGCCCCTCCAAATGACGTCCGAGCGCTGCTTGCGTGAGTTCATGCAGCGGGTTTGCAATGCTGAGAAACCTGAACGGATGCCTTGGTATGCCTGAGGCAGCCGCAATATGGAATCATCCTTGTTTATGCATGCGTAGACACTATCTTGACTAAATGTGGTAGAATTGGGCTACTTGTCTATCAGATATTTACAGATGCACTCCATGAAAACCTCGACTGAATAGAGAGAACCGTGTCTGGCATACTAAAGCCCCACATGTATTACTACGCACCATGCATGAATTGAGTTCTACTCATTAAACTGGACATGAATCTAAAAACGCCTGACCCTATCCTTTGGTATCTGTTAAGTATGCGAGAGTAATGGATCAACATTAATCAATCTCAGGAGACTACGCCCATGCTAAGAAGGCGTTCAGAAGCAGCGTGTTCATTCTCAGTTGTTGAAAGCGACGCTCGCGTTCAAGGAGATGGAGATGGTGCTCGCCCGCATCGCTTCCGAGAGATAGTCGATCTTGATACCATCCGAGTTGGTGATACTGTCGCCTATGATGTTGATGGGAAGCTGGAAATCGCCGTGCTTGCCATTCATGAGAATTGAAACGACAAGCGTCTGGTTCGTCTTGGCGTTTGTTGGATAGTAGTTGTCGCCTGGCCTCAGAACAAGATCGTTGATAAATGCCTGTCCGATGTACTGGTCTTCGCATGTCAAGTTGAACACAGCGTTGCCCAGTTGTAGTGTGGACACTGAGGGGTTGGGGATGTAGGCTGTGCCTCGTAGCGTAGTGCCGTCAGACTCTGGCATGATTGTGATGTTGTAGTCCTGAAGTTCAAAGCCCTTGAATCCATTGAGCCCCTTCTGAGTGACTGTCTTGTCGTAGTCGACATTAATACCGTCGAGGCCTTGTTGGTGGATAACAGTCTTCCCCTTGATTCCGTAGGAGTATGTTTCGCTTGTAACAATCAGTTTGTTGTACGCAATGAAAGCGTCCATGTCTGTAATTTCCAGGGTTTGGGTGATATTGATAGGGACAGCGCTTTGTACACTGGTCTCTGGTATGTGGAGTATACCAAAGGGCTTCTCGGGCTGGTCCTTGAGATAGAGTGACCCTTCGAATCCCTCAATTGTTGGGTGGAAAGAGCTTTTGCTGTGAGCGGTAGAGTTGATGGCAAGCTCAACACTGTTTGGCTGCGGGTTGGTCACAGCTTGAGCTTCGACAGTGAGAGTGGAATCATTTAGTTGCTGTTGTGCGATATTCGGAATACCGACATATATACTGGACATGGTATTAGACATATATTGACTAGAATAATAGGGCAACTAGCTGTGCTCGGTGATAACACTTGCATCAGGACTCGACTTACATGGGAAGCACAACAATCAAGATGATAGCAATCCACACCAACACATGTACCCACCACCATTTTGCGCAATGTCTTTTTGCCTTTTGTCCAAATGATGGTTTCTGTCCAGTTGGAGTAGCATCTGATCCTTCCCTGGAGAGATTGCTGAAACGCTCTGCTTGTGACGTGTACTTATCGTCCGCCATGGTGTCAGTGTAATGAGTCTGATAAAGAGTGAACGTATATAGAGAGGGTTCTCTGCCTATATACCAGCGAAGTATTGGACAGTCACTTCGTAGACAGAATCACGACAACCGCACGGTGTAGAATTGGGACAGACCAGCCAGTATATAAAAAGCTTTGCAACGCACGGGTAAACGCCATATTAGCACAGGCACGCAAGAGGTTAATGATGTGGATCCCGTCAATTCGGGCGGCCAGCATACTCATACTGGGACTGATCGTCAAACTTGAGTGACGTGCAAGGATAGGGGGTTGTCTGACCACCGAGCAGAATACCCTCTCACGCGCCACCACCTGGGGTGAATCTTGGTAAAATTCATTGACGTTTGCTGGTTTGTTGCATCTAGAGAGGATGATGGAGCAGTACAGATGGCGATGCGCAGCCAATCAGCGTGGCTGAGAGTGACCTGGCTGCTGGACGTAGTATGAGGTAGCATGGAATCCGAGACAAGGGACAAGCTTTACCGAATGATTCGGTGGTCATGTCCTAGTCTGTGAGTGGTTTGCCAAACGAGGTAAGCCAGGCTGCCTCCATCCACCAATGCACCCACATCCTTCCCCCCCCCTTCTCTTTGTGCAAGATACTCGGCGAGAAAATTTTGCATGTGCTCGCCCGCGAAGTTGTAAGTTGTATCATCATCACCGTCCATCAAGGTCTTGTTTGCGGCGCCCGCCACCAGATCAGACGTGGACGTCCTAGTGGCAGTTGATGATACGGCGACTAGCGACGTCTTAGCTACGGCCCGCCTCATGCTCCTCAAGCCGACTTTCTCGCCATCAGCATCAAATTGCGTCGCAGTCTTTGTAAATGGGAGAAGGTTCGGCATAGGAGATGTCTCTTCCCCAGGTTACAGATCCACTTCCTTCCCCTTTGTCGCTTTGTTCGCTTGCAACTCAATGCCCGCAATCTCCGGGCAATAGTTCCCTTAGAGTCGCTTCCTCCGCCCAATACCATGACATGTCTTTGACGGAGGTTCCCCCGCAATCCCACCTTACTCCGGACAAGGAAGTAGGCATAGGCGCGGGCCAATCTGCAGTGGCAGCTGGAGAAGACCTCTGCAGTATGATCAGCTGCCAGTCGCCAGCACTCACATTTTGATGGCAACCACGTACCTGACGCGGCCAACAATTGTCAGATAATAGGAGATTGTAGGGCCGATAGGCGAAGCGGTGACAGCGGGATTCAATCCGAATCTGGCATAAGGTTCGCTTGGACACGGCGTGTCCGTGCAGATCCATACGGTAGTCTAAGGTGTGTTTCATTCTTCGATATTATCGCAGAGCCGGGATGGCCGCCTTGCGAGATCACCTGCACACTACATTGCATAGAAATGCAGATGAATATGATGAAGTGAAAGATCTCTTTTGAGGGGGCGATTCCTACCGTTGCACACGAGACCTCGGTCCCAAGCCAGAGCGGAGAAGGGCATCGCCATCGTTCGATGCTGTAGAAAGATTATCATGTAACCCTCAATGCGACGGCAAGCTGGACCCGTTTTCTTTTCTTTTTTTGGTGTTGTTGCTGCTTCAGAGTCGAGATCTGATACGATAGCGTCGTATGTAACAACTCTCTTCTCCACTTGCGCAGCTGGAGAAGTGGAGATGGAGAAGGAAATGCGACCTGGAGTTCCGCGGGGATCCCCATGATCAAGTCTACGCCATGTCGCGCATATATGAGACCATAAAGGCCACGCTCGGCAAGCGCTGCCGGCGGTCGGGAGAGGTCCATGACTCCACTTGGGCATGGATAGATGGTTGGGTCCTTACCTGGATGCATGCTTCTGCAGTTCACCGAAGAATTTGCAATCGCGAACACACTTGCCGTCACATTGTTCTTCCGGGCCCAGGCAATAGTCTGCTCTCCCAATCACCAGTCAGTACGCGCACCCCGCAAGCATGTCATCAATAATTCCTGCGGACGACGAGGATGACTACATGTCAATGATCATACCAGATGCAAAACCGAAGAAACCTGAAACCTCTATCCAACGCCGAGCTCGAAAGCAACGCGAAAATGAAGAACGTGCGCGTCCCAAGTCCAAGACGGAAATCGAAGCAGAGAAGGAGAAGGCTCGCGAGGCTGCTCTCAATACTGCAATCGACAGCTCCAATAAAGGATTCAAGATGATGGCAAAACTAGGCTTCAGACCCGGTGATACCCTTGGGCGCTCTGAGACGGCTAGAAAAGAACCAATCAACATCAGTGTCAAAGATGACCGAGGAGGTATCGGAATGGACTCGGAGAAGAAGCGCAAGATAAGGGAGGCCGCAGAATCTGCAGAGAGGACTGCGAAAAAGGTCAAAGCCGACGAGGGAGACTACAGAGAGCGCATGCGAATGGAAAGAGAAGAGCGCAAACTCTTCGGACAGCTGAAGGGTGCCCAAAAGGTAGCTGAAAAGCTCGACATGGAACTTGAGGGACAGAACAGTGACGGTGCTGGAGACACCGAGGCGCAATCCGTGATGATACAAGATAAGCCGCTGAGACAGATCAATGTGCTATATAGGACTCTAGAGCATGACCGACGCCATAAAGAGCGCGATCGTGAACTGCGAGCTGAGCTACAAGACCGGCTTTCGAGCCTCCAAGCAGATCATGACACCGATGAGGACGAGGACGATCGCGTCGCGTTAGGCAAAACGGTCAAGACTTCACTTATCGCTGAGGACATTGACGAAGAAGACCTGGAGCTTGAGCAATTTGAGAGTCTTCCCCTCTCTGACCGTCTGCTCAAAGTTACGAGCTATCTGCGTGAGAAACACCACTATTGCTTTTGGTGCAAACATGGGTACGCCGATGACAGCATGGATGGCTGTCCCGGAACAACTGAAGATGACCATGACTGACACAGTGTCTATTCAAAATTCAAACACTATGACGACTGGGTGACTTGATGCTAACTCTGAATGTTTGCTCCGTCGCTGAATGGACGCTCTGCCGCTCAAGGTATTTTCAGGATAGACAAGTGTAGACCTCCTGGTTATTTTCCACTTCAACATTGTAAGCCATAGAACACGTTCTAGCCAGTCAGGAAATTGACGTCCTGGCACTCTACACAATAACAACAGCAATGTAAACATGTGCACAAACTCGTAGCAATGAAATTGGGTTGCACAAGTTGACTTGATGGATGCAGCTCACTGGACCATACCTGCACGTGACAACGCGTTAAACTAAAAGTGAAGTTCGACCGTGCATCGCGTGCAACCTGGAGTGCTGTGTCTAAAAGCCATTTGCACATTCTTGCTGGACGAGAAATGTCGCAGCGCTCTGATCTGTCTGTGAGTCAATTGCAATGGATCAAGAAAAATGTCGAGTTTTCGTGCCAAGTCGCGATCGAGACAGAGTCCCTAAGAGAAGACGTGGTGCGCAAAGCGAATCGACCGACGCAATACAACAAAGACTAGAGTTATATCGAAGTTTGTGGACATCAGTAGAACGTCAGCTTACGGTAAGTACGGCCTTCATTGATGCTGCGCGCGCTAATCAGAATGTTCAGGCTATCTTACAGCAAGCACATGTGGCAGCTATTGAGGAGCTCCATAAATTCATTCTGAGCGATGCGAATCAATACCGAAGCCACAATCTCATTCCAACTGGACTCATTGTCACGGATCCGAATTTGACACTACGTAGTTCCTTCTTTGATCGATTGCATCTAGACGTCAAAGAAGATCAGAAAGCGGCTTTCATCCCTTTGAGTTCCGGATCATGTCCAAATCTCAAAGCACTGTTGAGAGAAGTGAACAGGTCATCTGCTAATCTTTCCTCCGAGGATGATGCCAATGAGATGAAGAACGAGACTAGGCTGTTTGACTATGACCTAGAGGCTATCAGGCAACAGTATGCCAAGGGGGCCGCAGAGAATGTCATCATCGCATTCCAAGATAGCGAGGCTTTCGATTCTTCAGTACTTGTCCAGGCTATCGATATATTCCAGTGAGTATGTCTTGAACTTGGTATATGTAAATCTCACCCCTACGCAGCTCATGGCTAGATCGTATACCATTCGTGCTTCTCTTCGGCATTGGGACCTCCACCGATACCTTCCAAGAACGGCTCCCGGCTGCTACGCTACGAGTTCTTAAGGGAGAGAAATTTATCCTCAAGGACTCTGCAGAGACTCTTCAGGACTTATTCTTAGCCACCGTAGATGGCCCAGACGTGCGGCTTCGCCTTGGTCCTGACCTTGCGTCTCGGATGCTGAGAAATCAGGAAGAGCATGTCCAAAGCCTTGGCACATTCTGCGATTCCGTCAAAGTAAGTTCACAAAGTAAGTTTGTCTCGATGCAGATCTGTAGTACTGATCATGCAGTATGCATACATGTCCCACTTCTACGCCAATGCGGCCAGCATTGTGCTCGGCGGCGCTAAGTTCAAGGAACTACCTAAGAGTGTTTTCGAAGCCATCCGCAACCTTCCTTCGTACCGAAGGTACGTAAAGTCTTCCACAATGTCAAATAATAAGTCTCTTAATTCTTTAGATGGGCCGAACAAGAGCTCGATCAGTCGCATCCCGTGGTTGTACGGAAATCGTTAGAGTCAGACTCCTTCCTTCTTGAGATTACGAAGAAACATCTGGTCTCCTCCAATGCAGCCATAGCAAGACTTGTGGATGCTACAGCAGTCATAGCAGCTATTAGGCGGTGCAACCAACAAAGTTCCGCTGCGCACGTTGCTCGGTCTGAGTTGTACGTACGTGCGATGACAGGAGAGCTTGCCGGGGCACCACTACTGCGAGAAACAATGATGTCCGTCAGGAGAGCATCCTCGGACGTCCTTGATCTTGTCCTCACTGCCCTCCTCGAATTGGGCGAGCAATGTCCGATCAATGCAACGAGCTACAAGGCGCAACTAGAGGAACTGTCAACACAAAACCCCAATCAATCAGGTCCCCTCCGAAGCCAGCATGGTGAGACAATTCGTACTACAGTGGTGTCACAGAAGGTGCAGCTCAGCAAACACAAAGCATCTCTTACGAAGGCCGACGCAGATTACGCCGAGCTCTTGGAGTCAGTCAGTGGTGAGCTAGGGGCGTATTTTGATGAGACTCTCGTGGACCCTCGAAAGCTGTTCCTTTATGAAATACTAGTCTACGACTTGAAGTCGCCACACTTGGATGTCTTCCAGCCTCGGCCACGATTCTCATTAGAAAGAGCTTTGTACTCGCCGCATGACTATCTCAACTGTGACTGCTGTCCATCTCTCCAAAACAGGAACAACGATGATGTGTGTATGGCCCTAGGCTTTTTGATAATTATTGCTAATGGCGCGAAGAACACATTGGCTCCAACACAGCCCGCAACTTCTATTTTATACCAATTGTATCTAGAGTCCGGCTCACTGATCAATGCGAGCGACCTGTGGTCAGCCTATCATGCAATAGTGGGTGCCGACGACGATAATGATGATGATGACAACGATGAGGTATTAGCACAACATCAGTAAGTAATTTCCATGACGGATATGTCAGAGGCACGTATTAAAGCTTCCATGTAGGGCTCTGTTTCAGAGGGGTCTTGCTGAATTGAGATATCTTGGGATCATCAAGCCGACGAAAAAGAAAGCCGATCACATCGCCAAAGCTACTTGGAGAGGCCTTTAAGTTGCCTATAGCCTCCGAGCAATAACACGACCTCACAAACCACCTTACTCCCACTACGCCTCTACGATATGATCAGCGCCAATCAGCTCTTCTGCCTCGGCGCCGTGTCACACAACTCCCCGCAATTTTTGCACGTTCTCGCCTCCGTGTCCTCCTTGAACTGATTCACAGCCGCCTTGATCTGCGTTCCCAGATCCGTGCAATGGAAGGCAGCTTCATGCACGATTTCCTCGCAGCTCTGGCAATACCACCGTAAGCGATCAATCGAGTCCTTGGGCCGATGTTGCTCGATCACGATACCGACCGTGTCCGCGAAGCGAACGGGGTTGTGTGGCGTGTTGGCTGGGAGCAGGAACATCTCGCCCTCGTCGATGTAAATGTCTCTAAACTTGCCGTCGTCGACCGTCTTCAGAAGCATGCGGCCTTTGTACTGGTAGAACCACTCAGGAGTCTCGTTGATATGGTAGTCGGTACGGGCATTTGGGCCACCGACAATCTTTGGTGACGTCAGCAGGGCGGATGTCATTGGCACGAAACGGACATACCATTACAGTGACATCCTCGTTGTACACGCAATAGTTGTTGATGGGTGGCTTGAGGAGGTGGCCGTTCTCTTCTAGCCTATGATCACGATGAGCTTATGAGCAGCATACTGGACAGTCCAAGAGATAGACATACCACTTGGGCATGTTGATCGGTTTGGCGAGCATGTTCCGACGCGACGTGCAGGAGATGTATCTTCTAGGCGGATTTTGCTCGGAGAATGGAGTTTTGATATATGGCGAAGCAGCCGACGTCGATTTCGCGTGAGGGAATCCTCGATATATTGGTAGTTTCCGAGCTAGTGAGGTCGTGAAGCGTACGTCTCTCAATGATCTCATGGATAGACGGCCGGGCTCATCCAAGGCTGTTGTGAAGTAAGACCTAAATATCACTCAGTCTCATATCATGGCGTGATTGACGTATTCGAATATTTAGTTTCGGCCGGGTACATGCGCAGAGCTGCTGAGCACTCAGGCACGGGCCGTTGTTCTACTTAGTAAGGTATCGACCGCTTGGATATCGGAACACCACATGATCCAGCAACATTCAGTCTCGTGTAAACATCCGCACTACCATTTATGAGTAAGGAAGACTGCTCGACTCCATGATCCAATGGGCATAAAACGAGGTGCTTGTGTTTTCCGTCGTGGGGCTGTTCTGCCCCGCTTTTGGCACGCTACGGCGTCCCGGCTTGCGAGAGACCCTGCGCCGCAGCTCGACGGCGAGACATGCTGCGTTACGCAAGCAATCCCTCAGCTTCACATACGCACTCAACCACCTCCGCAGCCCTAGCACATATCTATACAATATGGATCACTCACACATGGACCACGGCCACATGGATCACGGCCACATGGGCCACGGCGGCATGGACATGCCATCCGACATGTGCAACATGAACGTACGGAACCACACAGCTCTCCACTCATCCATCCATCCATCGTCCAGACGCTGACCCCGGTTGTCCCAAACCATTAGATGCTCTTCACCTGGTCGACGGAGAACCTGTGCATTGTCTTCAAGCATTGGCACGTCCGCGGGACGTTCTCGCTGCTCGTCTCGCTGCTCGGCGTGGTGCTGCTGACGGCGGGCTATGAGCTTGTGCGCGACGTGTCGCGGCGCTACGAGGCGTACGAGCTGGGGATGCTACGTGTGGGGGATGGAGATAGGGCTTCGGGACTGCCGAGTAGGTACCTCCGTTCATTCTGCGCGACGGGTGTGAGAGACGGGGGAGAGGGTGGTTGAGAGGGGAGAAAGAGAGGACGACATGATGATGTGAAGTACAGTATATGCTTGCGCTGGGCGCAAGAGGCAAGAGACAAGAGTAAGGAAGACCTGCACAGGGCCATGATACCCCAGTTTCTTACGCCTGTGCATGCGCGTGGAAGCTGACGAGGACGTGTAGCGGAAACGGAAACGGAAACGAGCTCATTGCTGTGGATAGGGCGGTTTCAGTCGACGCAGAAAAGCAAGTCGATCAAGGCTTTGCTGTACGCCGTACAGGTCTTTTACTCGTTCTTCATCATGTACGTTCGCGACTGAGAGGTGTGCTCTTGGGTAGGACACTGATTGCGCTCTGCTAGGCTCCTGTTTATGACGTACAACGGCTGGGTCATGCTCGCGGTTGCGGTCGGCGCGTTTGTCGGATATATGGCTTTTGGGAATGGTCTGAACGCTACCAAGTCTGTGGCGTGCCATTGAGGGTTTTGATATCGGAGGTTTGAGGCCGGGCGTGTGAGTAGGAGGTAGTGACCGATGGAGCGGAAGAGTGTACGTCCACTGCGCAGTCTTGTAGCTCCGACAGTATGACATGGTTGAGAAGGCATGTAACTTGCGACAGGTGCACTTGAGTTTAAGATATCACGATCCTTGAGCAAGAAATCATGTTGCCTGCTACAGTCAACTGGACCACAATCTTAGACCACTACGATCATGAATCTTCTGATCCCATTAAATCCATCACCAACATGTGTCTGACTTTCTTCTCTTTAAAGCTCCACCTCAGCGGAGATATCACTTGCCAGATAGGAAAGTGAGGGAGTGAAATGGAGCTATGGGGGAAGCTCATCTGATAGCGAGCTGTACAAGACTACTACTACGCCAGCATTATTGATCGTTGGGATGACCTCGCTCACTTTCCATCTCCTACTTCACCAAGATCTTCCCCGAGACGTCTTCCCAAATGATCCTTTGTTGTAAATCTGTCTATCACAAGACCAGCTCAATTGAGGGTTCGAAAACACATAACAACAGCTTCTATCACACAGCTCCAACGTCGTAAACATCGAGATGGGCAAAAAGCGAGTTCCAGCCAGCTACGTTGTTGATGTAGATGTATGACGCCGTGGCCGGATAGCTAGTGTCGTACAAGGGCGAAGTCTCCACGGGCGACATCAGCAGAAGTTCGCAATCTATTCTCTACTCGCAGTCTTGCCCTTGCTGAACCTAACTTACAGGTCTCTAAGTCGATGAGGCAGGTACAAGAAGGCTTCTGAAACTATTCGACAAAGCGCAAGAATCAAGACGACTTGGTGCGTTCCGGGCGTGGCGATTCATGTCCCCGCGAGCCTCGGAAACTGATCCGGACAGAGGCCACTCGCTTGATACCTTTCCCGCGAAGCATGTGCTGAGGTCAGGGACGCCGGGCATGAAGATCGGACTGCACGGCTGGGTGAATCCACGGGATGTAGGAGGATATGTGCGCGGGAGTCATTCCGATTACATTCTATGGCGAGTACGACGAGTCTTGTCTTTCAGATGACGATCGATCAGCATGTGAGTCGGCGGCCTCGTGTGCTCTTCATGCACGAACGGTATGTTTGGCAATGCGGAGGAGTAGCTGTGGTGTCTTGTCTTGAAGCTGACGTGCGTAGACTCACCTAGCACATCAACAAGCATAAAGGGACTCGAGTAGGCGACGATAGAGCAGCTGTGCGACGAGTTCAAGGCCAGGTAACAAGTCGGCAGAAGGTGCTCTCGTGCCTATGTCGCCAGCGGAGGTGTCGCAAGAAGGACGATGCGTAGAGTCGTGTTCAGATAATGACCGCATAGAAGACCGGGGGTGGAGGAAGCTGGTTAGAATACCTGGAGCGCCAGCCTGTGCTGGTGTCTATGGCTTTGTTCTGTGAGTGTACTTGATATATACTATTCTCGCACTGCGTTTGTGTATACTATGCCGTTCCCTTTTCTAGACTTGTCTTCCTGCCCCCTTTTTTACCCCTACGTCCACCCATCCTACAACTACGTCCACAATAACAATACCAACCCTCCAACCCTCCCTCGCCCAGCAGCCCTCTTGCCCAGATACACATATCCAACACGCCCCAATAATGACCGGTTGAATATAGATTATATATATCTATAAGCCCCGCAGAGATATAAATATCCAGACTGACCCTTCAGGAGGATTTTGCAGCAGTGAGGGATGGACGGGGGAAGCCGTATCCTTGCATTACCTATCTACCCTACCACACACGCAACGAAACACAGAAGATGTGCTTCGTATGCACAAAGCCCTCTTCAAGGGGTTTGATAGTTGATTGATCTGTAGTAGATGATATGAAGCCTAGGTATAGGGGCAGTTGGGGAGAGAAGAGAGAAAGAGAGAGATACATAGACAGAGAAAGAGGGAGAAGGTAACAAAAAGCTTCTCCATCTAATAACAGTTTACAAGATATTAGTTTAGTAGATTATTACCCACTGGATTATTGCCTTCTTGCCTACTAAAACGCTAGAATTAGATACATATATATATAACTCATAAGTATATTTATAGAGATGAAACAAGACGGAATATAATGATAATGATAATATATTTCTTTTATTCTATGTAGGTAAGGATGAGATTCTAGGAAGGTAGTTGCAAACTAGATGGTAGGGGGTATGGAGGATGGGGGTTGTTGAGGTGGAGTTTTATAATATGGTCGTGGGAGGATAAAAGGAGGGATAAAGGGATGGATAAAGGGATTGACAAAAAGATGGATAGAAGGTAAGATAGAAGGCAAGATAGAAAGCAAGATAGAAGGCAAGACAGAAAGCAAGATAGAAAGCAAGATAGAAAGCAAGATAGAAAGCAAGATAGAAAGCAAGATAGAAAGCAAGATAGAAAGCAAGATAGAAAGCAAGACAGACGGAGACCCCCCAAACCGCAACTAGATCCACACGAAACGACTACTGATTATCAACTAACTCTTGGTATCCGATAGACAACCTATAAATGTCCAAAGATCCAAGCGCTGAGTGATGAGGTGTTTCACGCACGGTAGGAGTGACTGACTGGTGGTAGTGACCGTGGAAGTCCCCGGAACCATCCAATCCATATAATAGACATAGACACACACTATTGTATTTTTTTTTAAAAAAAAAGAGCGCAATGCAGTGGGTGGGCGTGCGTTGGGAGTTCCTCGTGTTTTGATCATCTCATTGTCGAACGGGTATGCTCTTTTACGTGGATGTTTTGGTCAGGTCCGGTTCTTCTTCAGGGACCGAGCAAGGAAGGGAGGAAATCCGATGAATGGCCTGACGAGCAGACAAGTAATTATGCATCCATCTCGCGGAGACGACATCTACAGTACCTAATTACTCAGGCTCATCAGTCTCCAGTCGCCAAGTCAGCAGCAGCAGCAGCATCCGGAGGCAGGCAGGGAGACGCGAGCAAGCAAGTCGGACCGAATACCCTCCTACGCATCCGCGCGGATCCGTCCTGAATCGAGCAGTCGAACTCGGAGAGTAATAATTAAATGGGCCACCACCCGAAAAAAAAAAAAAAGGCAGAAAAGATGATCTACACTATTTGTACTATTTCGGGATCAGGAAGCGTCTAAAGCGTCTGTGACTATTATATTTTCCCCCTTCCCCCCCTTTCCCCCTTCCCCCTTTCCCATCTCAAACCCCACGCTCCAACGACCGTGGATGATGTGATCCATATCCGGGCACTTGGGTTGCGTGGGGAAATGGATGCCAGTGACCCACCGCCAGCAAAACGACGGCGTGCTCGGTGGAGGAGACGGTAGAGTCTGGCGGAGGTCTCGCGGGGAAGAGGATCTTGGTAGCCCTATTTGCATCGTGCTCGAGTGGATACATTCAGAATGGTTTCCTCGCTACTCCGGGGCACATGGAACCGAAGGCTCGCCGAGCGCGGGTGGATATGAAACTGTAGACTTTCTGTGCTGGGAGACGTCGCCTAGCGATGAGCAAGCATATCATATGTCGGCGAGTTTGTGGTAGCATGTGCTTCAATATGTGGACAAGTGACGGATCGTCAAAGGGTTTAACGCTTTTGAATACACGGCGCGTATGCTGGACGGTCCCAAATCGGAGTGGACTCCGCGCCCGACAGGCTGTCAAGGCAATATCGCTTCCAACACGTCAAGGTCTTGGTGCTTGTAATGAGTGCGTCATTGATGGGAGTGTGCTGGACGCTCTGGCGTTGCAAGTACGGTTGTGTACTACCAGCAGAGCTGACGTGGATAGCTAAAGCAAGCATGGGTTTCTTCGAGACGATTGTCGACGATGCTGCACCCCTGCGGCTCGGGCTAATGCAAATCTATTACGATCGAGATGGGCTGATGCAAACAAGACGACAAGAAGATGCCTCCTTATGTTTGCATGGAGGGTGAGCACCATCGCGGCCACATAGTCCGCTCTCATCTCCAGCAAAGTTCATTAGAATGCCATGAGAGTGTGAAGGAGAATGTGAAGGAGAATGAGATAAGAGGCAATGTTGTATACAGTGACGGACTGATCTGTTGATTCGTTCGATTGCTTGCTTTATCTTCGGCGTTGGAGTTTGGTGCGGGGCTGGTTACAGGGCTGAACCGGTACCGCTCACCTACACTGCGTTCAATGTTGAGCACGCTTTGGGCTGGAGGTCCTACAGTGGTGTGAATCTACAATCCACAGTGCAACGTCTATATCAACGGACATGCGCTGGACGTTGGGCATCCTTGATGACTTCATGAAGCCCGGTGATCCCTCGTACTGAGAGTTGTTCCATCCACATATGACCGTCTCATTCGATATTACCACCTTGAAGACGATGGACTTGGTTTAGTGTGCTCATGAAGGCCTATAAAATGCTGCAAATGCAGCTTTCAGGTCGTGGCCGGGCTCTCTCTGAACGTAGTGTAGGGTAGGAAGGTAGCTCAGTCGGACAAATGTCGGTCACATGCAGTTCGGTCCAGGACCTTGAAGCGGGAGTTCATACGCATATCCATACAGCCCAGCCAGCCAGCCAGCCAGTCCTGTTCAATGTACTGTAAGTGGGTGGTAATTAATGGCGTTTGGGCACGCGCTCTAAGCGGCGGAGGCCAGAGTCACGACTATGCGCTTGCCGATACGTATGAGGCGCCGAAGAAGCATGGCAGAAGCTTGCCAGAATGTCAGATTGCCAGACTAGCAGAGTGGTGATAGGCCATCAGAGCTGTTGTGCCATGTCGCGAGTGCAGACTGGAGCTCGAGAATGAATGGATGTGGTGGGGGTCAGGTGGGGGATCCATCGAAGGTTGATGAATGGGATGGCCGGTTATCAACAACACCACCACCAACCCACGCCAGACTACCAAACTAATACCTTCCGTGTCATCCCAGATGCTGAATCCCGAACTCTGATCCCTATCTGAGTGGATTGAGGCCTGGACGCCTGTCATGGATATTGAGTCTAAGCGTCTGCTTACAGTATGTAGCGTCTGCTTGCGCACATAAATGATAAGGTTACCACTGCAGATGCCAATAGCTGTGCCCAACCCGACCTTCTTCTCTGGTGCCGCGTTCCCATTGAGTTTCGGCGAGATTTGGCAGAGTGATTGATGGATTTGACGGTTGAGGGGAGCTAGTCTTGTGGAGTGGCGGCTTGAAGGTTGAAGAAGGACGTCGCAAAATGATGGACTTCTTCTTCCTTTCTACGCCGCATTCTAGCGGTATCGGCTTGCCCCTACTAGGAATCCGGCTCACCAAAGAAAGCATTGCATTGAGACGTCTCGGCAGCCATTGGCAGGGCAAGATTAGCAAGCAAACCCATTCAAACGGAAGCTATGACCATGCTATGCCGCGAGAATTTCGAGGAGCAGAGGATGAGGCGAAGGAAGAGATCTCTTTAAAATCTCTGCCGTGTGCCGTAATTAGTGGGAATGGAGCCATCCATGGTTGAAGGTCGAGTTTCCAAAAATTGACGTCTGCAAAGAGACGGAGAGGCAATTTGACAAGGTAGTCTGCCCGTCCTTTATTGCCCGTAGCTCAATAATGGCCGGAGCAGGAGCTCGAGACTAATTAGTCAACAAGTGTAGGATGGTGAAGGCGACGCGTGGTAGAAGAGCAAGATCGGAGAAAAAGTCGATTTTGTTGTGTTGATTAGCAGAAGTGGGACGGGACCGCCCCGGGTGCGGTGAATATGGCTAGCTGGCTACTGATAGGATTGATGATGATGAGGGCTGATAGTAACACATATGGGATTACGACGCATTCTCTAGCCGTGGTCGTGATGGCTACCTTGGATAGTAGTCGGTCCACAGCGGTCGAGTCGAGTCGAGTCGAGCGCGGGATCACGGTACAGTGATGGCGAGAGCAGGCATGGGAGTTTTGTGATAAGCATCTAGTCGTGATGTGGCTGATCCCTGGAATGCTATGCAGACAGGCAGCGGTAACAAATTGACATTGACCATTGGCAAGGTGGATGATGGTGGTGGTCGTAAGTAGCAGCAGTAGCGACAGTAGTGGTCGTAGTAGTCGTAGTAGTAGCAGCAATGGAAGTAATCAATTAGATAGCAGGTCTGAGGTAGTGTGAGTGTAAGTGTAAGTGTCGTGTAAGTGTAATATTCCTGTTGTTCAAACATCCAAGGTTGTGGTGGACGCTACCTAATACCTAGTATTAAGCTGCAGCTCTATCTGCTGCAAGATAGCTGTCCGCCATGTTGCATAGCGCCAAACCGGTAGCTGCAGATGTCAACGCGATCCGCTATAACAACTCGCTCATATAGTAATAGCAATTGGGCAAAGTAAACGAAGCCGGACTGCATCGATCGGTGGAGCATTGATCATTCGAGACTACTGAGGTCGTAGTGTCCTGGGTACTGTATAGTCTGTATAGTCTGCATAGTCTGCATAGTCTGCTTCTTTGCACTGCAGGCACGCGGTTGAGTGTGATGAAGCTTCGAGTCGCCGCCTCGACTCTCTCCACCACGCCAGGGCCAGGGACAACGACAAAGACAGGGACAGGGCCAGCGACAGGGCTTCTTTTTGCCGCGCATGCATGGCTGACGCCGACGACCAGGGAGAGTGCAGAAGGCAGAATGCAATATGCGAAATGCAGAGCGTCGGCATCAGCTAAAACGTGGTGGCTTGCCCGTGCATAATGGCTGCTTTGATGGACCCCCCTCACAATCCAACAATCGGCACAATGAAGTCAGCGACGTCGAGGAGATGCTGTGAGTCGACATCATCAATGGATTGGCTGCACTACAATGCGCAATGAGCAATGAGCAATGGGAATTGCGCGATCTGGTTGGTGCATTATGTGTTTTTCCAATCGAGCGGCGATACTGGCAAAGCCGTTGATGCTGATGCTGGAAGGACTAATTAGTAGCAGAAATCTATTCAGTCAGAATCCACCATCAAGCGTTACAAGATGGGATGAGGAGATTTTAGTGGAGTCGGTGTGTGTGCGGAGGCGAGAAAGGCGTGGACATGGACATCCTCCATTTTCCCACACCTGATCGGGGCGCCAATTCATTATCAATAATTACCAATACCAATGCTCTCTACTTATCTAGTGGGTGTTTGGAACACATACCATAATAGTGTACTTGGTACATACTACTCATAGTACAAGGAAGCACTGTACAATAGTAACCTACAGTACAGTACCTAAGCTAAGCCCCCCCCGGTAGGAGAAGAGACCCAGACTCGTACCCATACCATACCCAAATGGCCCAATCCATACCCATAACACCCATACTCTCAGAACCCATAATTACCACCACCACCAGGACCAGGGTCGAGACGGCCAGGACAGCCGAAGCCGAATCTGCCTGGTCTCGGCTTGGGATCTCTTGGATCGCAGGCGGAATACTGGAATACTGGATACTGGAATACTATGTTCGGGCGATATGTCCATTGTTCATTCACTACACTACTACTACTGTCCACCGACTGCATCTCCACAGCCCGCAATCCACCCTTCACTCCACAGTCCACAGTCCACAGTCCACCACTAATCAGTAACTAGTAATAAAGTGAAGAATTCTACGGAATGCGCTTGTGCGTACAATTCGACTTAGCTTTGCCTTGGACCGCCTTAACCCAATCTCTCCACACTCCTTCTTCCCTGTCACGGCCCACACCGCGATCAAAACGGCCGGAACTCTTCCTTTTTCACTAATGAATGACTTGCCCACTGCTCTGAACCTCATCTCCTGATCATCTTTCTCCAGCTCAAACACTGACGACGCCCCTTGGCCGCAGTCAAACTTTCTTCTCTCTTTCCCTCTTCTGATGATATTGTTCTGAACGAACCCTTTCCGCCACAAACCGACATACAATTACACTATTACATCTAAACACCTCTCACTCACCTCGGCCGGACACGGCAGCCGCACCCCGCAATTGTCAACCTCCCATCCTACTCACTCCCACACAACCCAATAACCATCCACTCACACTCCTCGCTTCGTCCACCGACTCTTTGCTGCCCATTGCTCAAGCCTCAATCTCCTCTCGACTCTGCACTCGCTATTACCGGGACCCTGAAAGTCCTTTACCAAACACTATTCCTGTCTCGTCACTCGCTCCATCATCAACGCCTCCAACACTCTAACTTGTACCACACATCCGGTTTTCTTCCTTCACACTTCACTTGACCTCCCGCCCATTCCCTCGGACTCTCGCTCCCCTCTGCATTTCCAGCACCCACACACGCACCTTGCCATTCTCCACACACACATCCTCGACCGTAACGAGTACTCCCGGTTTCGGCAAATCCTCTCTCTCACTGTCGCGCCGCCGTTTAAGACGTTGATGTTGACGCTCGGAATCGCATGCTAGTTTGGTGGTAAAGGAGGAGGAGGGGATACTGGGTCTACAAATCACCACGAAAACTCGCGGAACCACCACTCGCCGCACCATCCGATCCACCACACTCAATCCCGCATCACAGAATGGCTGAAGTACTCTCGGCAGTTCCTGATGCTCAGTCATACTTTGCTCCCTCGCCCCTCCGCCGTTCGTCGCCCTCTCAGACTTCACTGTTCTCCAATTCTCCACGCTCATACTCTCCAAAATCACGACCGCAACCTGTCGAACACAACGACATCATATCACATTCGCTCTTATCGTCGGGTCACTCTTCGCCTCGTGTCTCTCGCTTCGATACCCCGGACGACTCGTCCGTTAGCTCAACACCCGCAAGTAGCCTGTCATTGTATACGCAAAGCGACGATTGCGATGCCGATGTTGAGGATGACGAAATCTCCTTTCCTAGCTACGACTTCCAAAGTGAGCCTTCCAAGGAAGATTACCAAGAAGAGTCTGTCGAATTGGACTCTAGTCACGTCAGCGGGCCCCCAAGTTCGGTGACACCGGATGAGCATCCGACTGCAGAGGACGATACGGCAGTTCGACCTGAACCGTCACAGCATGTCGACTATCTCTCTCATAATTGGGACGAGGAGGACATAGCTGCATCTTGGAGGCACATCGTGTCCAAGCGTAAAGTATACGGAGAGCGTTCTCGGTTGGAGAATGCATCGTGGAGAACCTGGGCAAAATCAAAGCACAATCTGAAGACTGTCTCCCCAGAGACTCTCAACTGGTAAGTTTACCTCCTTGGGCACTCGATCTTGACATATCTGACAAAAGTACCACAGGCTAAAGGACTGTGACGTAACATGGCTATATGGCCCATTGCAAACCGCGCCAAACAGAAGCTACCCATCTCAAAGTTCGGAGCCAGCGAGTCGGCTTTCTAAGAACAACTCCTTCATTGCTAAGAAGCCAATCCTGAAGAAACGAAGTGTCTCGGAGCTAATGCTGCAAAAATCATTATCGGCGTCTTCCCTGGTCAAACAAGCTGCGGCCTGCGTTCAAGCTCAGCAGAAAGCTGGTTCCTCTCTAAGAGCTCCTCGACCCGGCTTCGTTCGAGCTTGCTCTGATTTTGTGTCATCTTCATCTTCATCGAAACCTGCAAGCAGAGACGCGACTAGCTCCATATCATCCCGATCATCGTCAGGTTTGCAGACACCTGATCAAGGCGAGAAGAGACATATTCGCTTCGACGACAAAGTCGAGCAGTGTATTGCTATAGATGTCAAGGACGGCGAGTACGATGAGGAAGAAGACAACTGGCCGCCGCAAGACGACGATTCTTCCGACGATGATCTCGTCATGATGAAAGCGTCAAACAAGAAGAAAATACTGTCTAGGAATAATTCACGGAGCAGTTTCAATGGCGACACCAAGATTATTGAAAAGCTGGAACCGACTACGTTAAAGTATCGGACAGATTCTCCTGACGTCACTCAGCAGACCACTGTACATTCTTTTGGGATGTACAAATCCAGCAAAATATCCCCATCACCCTCGCAAGAGACTCTACGCCCTTCGAACTCGTCAAAGAATTTTCTTCTTCCAGAGGATGATGACGATGACGATATGGCATGGGAACCATCGAGCGCCTTCAACAACGGTGGCCCTTTAGTATCGAGGCAAGGCGGCGACCTTCGCGAGGCGGCTGGTCTTAGACGGACTGAATCAGGCATGTTCATGCCCTACGAGGATGATGAAGGTATGGATCCGGGAAACGGCATATTGGGGCGTGTGGTCGAGACTGTCAACACCGCTCGTGACATTGCCCACGTTATATGGAACGTTGGCTGGAGAAACTAATGACTCAAAAAGTCAAATTTTGTGTGAATATCAACGATGGTGGCATCTTTGTGGAGTACATCCGATGAGCTTCACTGCCCGGATTTGGCGATTTGGCGCGGCGTTCTGGATGTATGTGGTGATACCAGCATGCATATACTCTGCCGGGACGCGATATCGGGGCCTGGCGAAGAGAATCTACGACATATATCACGACCTGTCTGCGGCGATAGTTACCGCAGTCTTGCCATAATGAAAAGCTTGTAATCATTACTTCCAAGCCCCCTTGAATGTCCGTGTGCGCTTCTGTTATAGCTATGACTGTTGTGATATAGGTCGCAGATCGACGGCCACAACGTGAGAACCGTTTTTGGCACATTGGGTGGGGACGCGACCGTTCCTAGCTAGCCGGCCCTGAAACAAGGGCTTGTGCGTTTCATGCGCGTGAATGCCAAGACTGAAGCTATCTATGTGCGAGGTCCACTCCTAAACTTTCATAACTTCGCCAATGAAGAAGCCTGCCGGGCCGTGAACTAGATCGCCTTTTGGTTTCGCGAATTTAAACTATTCCCGTCTGTGCCTCTCTGTTCTTGAATCATTCTGAAAATACCTCACTTACTCCATTCTTTTATCATCATCACCATCAGCAAAGCCACCCAGCGATCGGCACTCCTCCCCACCCCCTGGCCATGGAGGGTGTCAATATCTATGAGCTCGTCGAGCGACTCGGCAGCGACGAAGAATCGGTGCGCAAAATGGCAGTCTTCAAGCTTCAATCGGCGATTGGTGACCCGTCGTTTGCAGACGTGCTCATCGCCGAAGGCGGACTTCCCAGACTACGGGCTCTTGCGCTACGCTCGACAGGAAACACCCTCGCGTACACGCTCACAGCGTTGTCCAGGATGCTAGAGCTAGACAAAGGGTGGGAGGCGGTTTCAGATGATCTAATCACACGCGTGAGTCGCCTCGTCACTCGGTCAATTGCTAGTTGTTGTGCTGATCGGAAGCTTGCTCCTAGATTGTCGAGCTCGTTGTCGCGCAACCCCTCGTAAACGTGAACCGCGGTGCCATGTCTGTCCTTGCTGCGATAGTCTCGAATCCCCACAGTCGACGTGCCTCCACGGGCTCTTCTGGGTTCCAGAGGCTCAAACCTGCCATCGATCTCCATCCACAATTCCTTCCCATGCTGGTCGAGAAGATCTCGTCGGCCGACCACGCGCTGTGTGCAAACTCCCTACAATTGATCAATTCGTTGATGAGAGATGCTGTCAGGAATGAGGCTGATACGGAGTGGCCGCGCTTCATCAAGCAACTACAAGAGCTTGGTGTGATCAAGTCCGTGTATGGGCTCATGCAGAGCTCTGCTGTGCAGGATCTGGCCCATCCACTTCTGGAATTTCAGTCCCTGACCAAGATATTACTCCGTAAATGGAGGGAGGAAGCCGTAGATCTAGAAAAGGCCGATCATCGTAGGGCGCTGCGTGGCATACACATTGCCAGTAATGCTGGGCACGCGGAAGTGCCAGACAACTCCAACGACAGTCAGAAGAACCAGACAGAGAAATGGCGAAGGCTAGGGTTCGAGACGGAAGCGCCGCAAGAAGACTTTGGCTCCACAGGCTTTCTTGGTCTCATGGACCTGACTGACTACGTCTACAAGAACGAAGATGGCTTCCAGAAGATATTGCTGGAGCAGGCAACAGAGCAAGTTGAGAGAAGGTGCCCACTTGCAAGAGCGAGCCTGTCCGTGACTGCGGTGCTGTTCGAACACTTTGAGGCCGAGAAAGCGGAGGCGGATGAGGGCCGCTACAATCTAGAATCGAGAGCCAACTTTGACAGGCTGTTCAGACCGCTCCTGTTACATTGGTCAAGGCTACATACCAGCGGCTTGAATGCGTTTCTGAGGCTATGGAAGGCCACTAGTGCAGAGGTGGAGGACTTTGACAAGATCGTAGAGCTTGTGCGGATCCTGATTGAACAGGTCGTCGGGCAGGCTCCGCGAGTGATGGAAGTCAAGGATGTTGAGGACGAGCTGGCACGCTTCGATTGCCAACGACTGAGAGAACTCCAAATGGAGCTTCTGGAGCTGACATATGAGGATGCATGGGGACATCACTTGCGGTATGTTCTGGCCTACCCATAACTCAACAGCAATCTGACAGGATCTTCAGGCAAGTACGTGAGGAGCTGAATCACGAAGCGCTACAATTTGTCAAGGAGCAGAGGATCAGATGCCTCCTGGAGGGCTCCTGGTTCCCGCAACATAGCAACTACTCATCAGACAGCGGGCCCATTACGAAGCAATACCTTCACCACAAAAGCTCTCCATCGTCATGGCGATACGTCCGACTGTCGCACAATAGGCGCTACCTCCACTATGCAGACTTCTCCGCAGCCTCCACCTTCAAGCCCCAACTCGACGCTCTTGTGGAGAAGAGTACGCTTATCCGACGCCCTAAGAAATATATGTAGTATCATCAGCTAACAATGCGTAGTCGATCTCTCCATCGTGTCGTCCGTCGTCTCCAACGTCTCCGCCTCGGCCCCAAACACCGCATCCAGCATCTCCACCATCAAGGACGCGGCCTCGCCCACGCAAGCAAGCACGACGTCTGCCAAGATTACCATCCACGGCTACATCGCGGACGGCGTCGGCGGCCAAGAAGAAGCCGTCCTGTTGCAGCTCCATCCCAAGACGCACACCCTGGCGTCCGAGTGGCTGGACGGCCTGCTCATGCTGCTGAACCAGCAACCGATCACGGCAGACACCAGCAAACTCGTCAACCTGATCGGCGGCTACGGCCTTAAGATCAGGCTGTTGAACGTCAGACATGAGGATGTCGGCCTGGAGGAGCCGGTGCTGCCGAGCCGCAAGGACCTGGACGACGACTACTACTACGACATTGGCGGCATGGACGCAGCGTGATGCGCGAGCGTAGAAGCGTGTCGAAAAGAATACCGGACTATGTCATTTTCATGCATACATGTCATGCATTGCATCGATTGACCCGCATCCCCGCGCGTGTCGAACAATTTCGACGGGGAAGAAACACGGGGATATACGCATATACTTGCCCATCCCCGTACGCTGCAGGATAGAATGCCTTTGACCTGTGTCCATCTGCGGTATCTGGAGTCATGCCTTCCTGACGGCCAGCCAGCAGATATACGTCTCGCTGCAGCTGCAGCAGCAGCAGCAATAGCCACGGGCTACCTGCCTCCCACAACCGACCACAACATCGCTAGATTAAAGACCTAGCTAGGTACGCACACATCTCCTCGCTTGGTGTTACGTTACGTCACCGCACCAGCAGTAGCAGTAGTAGGAGCAGGAGCAGAAGCAGCAAGAAGCACCAGCAGCAAGAAGCAGAAGCACAGACCGCGCACGCGTGCACCCTGCATATTCCTACTCCTACTCCCCCCTTCCTTCCCCCTTTCCGGGTCACGCGTCGAACGCCCGCCATGCACATACGCTATGCCCATGCATACATGCCATGCACATGCACATACATACGCCTTGTTTCTAATGTTTAACTTTTTTTCTCTTTTTTTTTTGGGGGGGGGGATGGTTTTGACTTGATATTGTGTGTGTGTTGTGTGTGGATGAGTGTGTGTTGGTGGGTGTGTGTGTGTGTGTGTGTGTGTGTGTGTGTGTGGGTGTGTGTGTGTGTGTGTGTGTGTGGGTGTGTGTGGGTGTGTGGATGGGTGTGTGTGGCTGTGTTGGTGTGTAGATGGGTGTGGGCATGCATGGATGTGTGTGTGGATGGGGGTATGGATATGGATGTGTGTACGCTGTTTCAATAATGTGTATTTATGTATGTATGTACGTATGTACGCATCTCAACTCCGTCTGTCCATGATGTCCATGATGGCCATGGCGACTTTTGATGTTGTTCTTTGACTGCCCCGTGGCGAGAGAACAAAGATGTCTTGCATGATATACTACACTCTGTGACGCTGTACTTGAGGACCTCTGGGCGCTGTTACGGACTATGTGATGTTTGGTATAGTGGTGATGGGGCTGTGAGGGGGGCGTGTCTTGGTTGCTTGGTTTACTGGGGCTCTGGGGTTCTGGGGCTTTTGGGTTCTGGGTTTGTGGATTTGTGGATTTCTGGGACGTGTTGAGATATGGTGGGTGCGTTGGTAGTGGTGGTGGTGTTGTTGTTGTTGTTGTTGTTGTTGTTGTTGTTGTTGTTGTTGTTGTTGTTGTTGTTGTTGTTGTTGTTGTTGTTGTTGTTGCTATCGAGCCAGCATAGTACCGATATCAATGTACAAATCCGTTCCCGTTCTCTGTTCGCAGAGCGCGAGTCGGTGGCTCGTGGGCACGTCGACATGTTGACGTGTGTTGATGTGTGCTGTTGGTTGATGTGTTTGATGTGTTTTGGATGACGGAATCAGGCTCAGGCTCAGGCTCAGGCTCAGGCTCAGGCTCAGGCTCAGACTCAGGCTCAGGTTTCGTCTCAGGCTCGGGCTCAGGTTTCGTCTCAGGCTCAAGCTACAGGCTCAGGCTCGGGCTCAGGTTTCGTCTCAGCTTCAGGAACCAGGATCAGTCGGGTATGAGGATAGTCCCGGCTATGGTCTGGCGCATGTTCCGGGGGTGAATATGGCGGCGGGAGAAAAGGGGGATGTGGGAAGACGGATAGGTAGGAGGTAGGGGGGTAGGGGGGTAGGCTGGTAGGGTAGAATGAATGAAGGAATTGAATGGTATGAAGGATGGAGATGGAGATTGAGATGGAGATGGAGATGGAGAGGAACGGTGGAGCGTACTGTAGTATATAGTAGCATAGCATAGCATAGCATACCGAAGCATACCGAAGCATACCATAACACACCAATATATTTCCCATCAGTCCATACACTCATACACTCATACCCAGAACATACACATACCTAAAAACCCAACAGCCCCAAAACACAGCACCACACACTACCCTAGGCCATCACCCATCTACCCACTACACATACAACACCCACTCACAAACACCCACACACTGTCCACAAAAAGCCAGACACCTCCCAACACCACAGAAGCACCCAGGCACAACAAGCAAAGCAGATTATACCCAGTCCCTAAAGCCACGAAAACAATAAGTAGGTAGGAGGATCTATATATATCTATATACGTGGATAGATAGCATCTACCTACAAGACATCGTAGATTCTATTAGAGAGAGATATATATATATATACTATTCAGGTAATCTATTAACTTCGATACGCTGGATACTACTATACTCTAGGGTTATACGTGGTTGAGTTAGTTGGAAGACCGTGTGCTCTTGCGTTGAACTACTGCTACTCTGGATGTATATATGTATATATGTATATGTCGTTTTGAGATTTGGGTGGGATGTGATCTACTTTTACCTTGTCTAATCTAATCTTGACTAGGCACTCGAAGAGAGAGAGAGAGAGAGAGAGAGAGAGAGAGAGAGAGAGAGAGAGAGTGAGTGAGTGAGTGAGAGAGTAGATCCTACTCCACGAAACCAAAGGAAAAAAAGCATAATACCAAGTATAAAATAAATCTTACTATTTCGACAAACTTATGATTTAGAAAACGTATGTGTATAATTATTAGCTTCTTTAAATCAGGTCTAATGTCAAAGCTTCTAACATATTTCTCTCCAAGAAAAAAAGGAAAAACGGGTTTATTAGGAGTTCGAATGCGCTTTTTTATATCATTCAACGACTAGTAGCTCGATAGAATATCTATATGTACTCTTAATAGCTTTGATACTACAAAACGGCAGTATAGACATGACTTGGATGATGGAAGTCGAAGATAGAAGACTCATGTATGGACTACTACATAAGCTACATCTATCTATTCCATCACCCAATTCATCACCCTCTTTCTTTTAGCTAGTATGTATAGCACCAATACCCATATCAATCAGCGGAACGTATTGATTCGGTTCGTTTGAATAGCTAGCTAGCTCACTATTCAGTCATATATATACCTACACAGACATGTATGGTATATAGACAGATCTATAATCGCCGCCATGGTCACGCAAAGAGCTAGCATTGAGGACTCGTTCTATCGATCTTGTTGTAGCTTACCTTGGATCTATGGCCTTCTACTCTACGGGCAGGGCATGGCTTGGGCATAACATTGGCACGCGGTATGTCGGCGTATTCGAGGCTATACATTCAAGTCCACGTGTCGACTTGTCGGTCTTCGACACGGCTGATGATGAGCAGATATGATCTGAGCCGCACGGTGCACTGCGGGCGGTGTGTTTGATAGTGGTGCCAGCCCCTTGGCTATGATATCAGTAGTGGCCATCCTATCAGTCTCATATCAGTGCCACGCCGTCGCCAAGCATTTTTACCACGTGCAGCCCGGGTGCGTCGTCGTCATGGCACTTCGTATGCCCTGTGCGATACCGACGATGCGGTGTCGTCAGTACCGTGCGGTCCGTGAAACAGCTCATGAAAGCCAGACAGACGCGTATGAGGAGGAGGAAAAGCAAAGATGAACGTATACGGGAAGATACACGAGGGGATACGATACAATGGGATGGCGAGGCGGTTTGCTGAAACGGCTAGCCCAGCGTGTATAATGCAGCTGTTATCGTGCAGGCGTTTCTGTTTCTGGTTATCGTGGGTGTCGATGGCTGGATGGATGGATGGATTGATGCATCAATCAATGGTCAGAGAAGTCCTGCGTTATGCAGATATGCTTGGATTTGTTTCCCGGGATTGCCAGCTTGGTAGCCAAGTTTTGTTTGCTGCGACGACGATGTACATAGCGTGTGACGACGAACTGGTGACATACACGGAGGGAGATCACAGTCCCGACATTCAAGTTGTGATCGTGGTGGTGGCAGCGGTGACGAAGGGTCTTTCCGTGTTGGTATTGTGGCGGTGGTGCAGACAGGGATACCTAGGGTGGGCGGTGCAGCGAGGGGAAAGGCCCCTCTGAGGTAGGTTTGAAACTTTGAGCTAGGGAGATCGACGCTGGGGTAAGCATGTGCAAAAATTCAAGTTTTGCGCGAGCCAGAGACGACCTGGAGAGTCGAGCCACGGACAAAATGGATTTTACCGTTGCGACAGGTTGAAGTTTGGGTTATAAAATTCTTTCGGGGTTGGACTCGGGAAGGTTCGTGCTGCTTTGACGTTTGGTGTCGGCACGAAAATCCCATATCATAAAAATAGATCTGGAAACAGTACCTGAAACACCCGGATGTGGAGAAGACAAAGTCTAATCTAGTCATTGCGACTCAATGTTCCA
Organism: Pseudovirgaria hyperparasitica; assembly: GCF_010093815.1. Lineage (NCBI taxonomy): Eukaryota > Fungi > Ascomycota > Dothideomycetes > Acrospermales > Acrospermaceae > Pseudovirgaria > Pseudovirgaria hyperparasitica. The sequence goes on from NW_022985565.1 coordinate 675,220, forward strand.
CGAAGCTCTGTCTACACGACGAACGTGAAAAAGTTTGGTCCAGGCATATCTCTGCGAGGGTATCCTGGTCATGACATGTGCTGCCTTTTGCGTGTTATCTACTTCGTACCTGTGTTGCTTGGAGCCTTGGACACGTCACACGATGACGCGATGTCAGTGACGGCTTCGGTGAATCGAAGATGCAGCAGGAGTGAGTGATCTTGAAGATGCACTCGACTGTCGGGCGTTGCCGCATCATGCTATTCGCGAAGGTGAGCTTCGAGTCTGTTATCCGAAATGCCGCCCTATATGCCGACCTATATTGGCACTAATACAGTCCATAATGGCTAGCTATATTGATGCTTTGGGAGATAAGCTTGCTCGCATTGACCTGGAGAGGATGGCTGTACCATGGATTAGTCTACAAATCTGCAACGAGGACTGACCAGTGTACGATCTGCCAGATCTGAAGTGCTGATACCCTGCAGGAGGTCGTTCTTTCTTCGAGCACGACATGTGAGATCGTGTTCCCGAAACAATTGCGTAAAGGCTGTTTCCTCGAGATCACAATTTCCACGACAAAGGGAACTATTGATCCGTCTCGAGCCATGTGACACCTTCTGGAACATTGGTCGCGCGAGCTTGGTATATCAAGGTGAGTGGAATTGGTCGACATTCCGATTAGCAGATGGCATGCTACACGGCCATGTTTCGCATGGAAGTACAGACATTGAGTAGGCGTTTCCTTAAAAAGTCTGGATATCGTGAAAGGAGGGCTATCCTTCTAAGTCCTGGCTACAAGCGGGATACGAAGTGGGTCTACTGCCCGGATCCCGTTCGTCGCGAGTTGTAGCAAGTTTGGAACGATCCTTTCAGCAAGCACTGCTATTTTAGCTGCAAGTCTGTAATACTGATGATGGACTAGAACGATAAGAGGCGTGAAGAATCGACACGTTATGATAGTGTGCGGCAACGGCGGCAAGTTGGTTAGATCAAGTGGCGAATGAAGATCTATAGTGAAAAGGAATATGTTTGTTTGGGTGTGTTATGACTCGTAGCCAGGTTGGATGTTCCAGATGTAGGATGCGAATGCGAATGAATAATTGGCACACGGAGCCTCGGTGCCGAAAGAGGGCTGAGGGCCGGCATTGATGTCTTTACAATTCTGGAAGCGTGCCACGACACGATCAGTAGATGATTGTTGAGGCTTGAAGTTGACGCTGTTGCGGCAAGAAGGCGGACGAATTTGTGCAATTAGACGGATTGGCGTTGGGTCCATCATGCGAGCATGGAGCGGTTCAAGAGACGAGTTTCTTGCAGCAACGACGTGAGGCTGAGCACGAACTGATAGAGAGAACATGTAGATACGTGGTGGTGAGCCATGGTACGGAGTACTGTGCCGTCCATCGTGTCAAGCTGGAATGGAATTCGGATTTTGAAGCTGAAGCTGAAGCTGGAGCTGGAGATGTGGAGAGGTAAGCATCATCAGGATACGAGAAATGTTCGGCCCCCGCCCCGCATGACGGACTATGCGACTGTCTATCGACACTGTCCATGCACTCGAGTCTTGGGGTCGCCTTGAAAGCAGTGTAGTCAGTCGTGTTCCGCAAAAGGCATACATACTGTGATATGTGTGCAAAAAGTAGCAAGACAAGGGTAGCCAGCAAATGGCTGGTGCTGCTGTCCGAAGGGGATGGAGCCGTCAGCATTGAAGCGCGTCTGCAACATCTCACATGCTCCATCGCCCCTGTTCCTGGTCATCAGGATCCAGGCATCGAGCATCAAGGGTCAAGGATCAAGGGACAAGAGTCAAGGATCAGAGAATTCTGGGCGTCTCCGACTGCGAGGGGCCGAGAAGGCTGAGATGGATCACTGCAGAGAGCTGGCGTAGTCAGCTGGCGGCTCGACGGTGCATGTAGCTGGACCTGACTGGCAGCGTTGGCGGGCTCTGGTTGGGATGTGCGTGGGGATGATGGGAACGGAGAGGTTCAGAAAATGGAGAGTGTTGGACGATGATGGATGGATTGATGGGACGATGGGGTGATGGAATTATGGAATGGATTATGGATCTTCCTCCTTTAGTGGAATCACCGTGAATCCCACGGCGGCAGTAGGTAGTGGTGATCATGGCCAACAATCCAATTACACGCTGAGCCTTGTCAACAAGTAACAGAGCCAGTAGGTCCCACTTCTTCACTACACAGTGGAGGAGGCGCCTAGTATGTATCAAGTGTTATTTTCGGCAGTGCTGTGCGGTGTTGTGTTGTCTGATTTGTGTCTACACACAGACAGCACGCACATACACACTCATACACACAGACTCGGAAAGGAGCCTTGTCTTCTGCCTCTTTTTGTCTGTTAAATTTCCTCGACCGCTTCGCAAATGCAACAATCTTGCATTTTAAATCTTTTCCGCTATTAATTGTCCTGGAACACTCCATCAATCCACTCTCTTTTTCTCCGTCATTGCTTCTACGCATCTTGCCACGCTGGCGGGGCATTGACTATTCGCACCAAGCTGTTTACGCTGCTTGCAACAACACACTGGAACGTCAAACACGACCCTTCTGTGTATCCAAAGGGCTCAGACACAATATCCCTTCTGATTTTGGCTTCACAAGGTCACGGTGGTGGAAAAGGTATGAGTTTGGCGTAAAACCTTTTCTCGATTCGACACCCGGTCCACCGTTTCACACGGCATCATCCCTTGGATGCGCCAAACTCCATATACCACATGTCTATTCACTTCCCTGTCAGTCCACGCTTATCTGCCATGCCAGGCCCAGTCATCGTGGTCGATTTGCTGCCGGAATCTCCAGAAGCTATGGTGGCAGCCGCTGCTGTTCCGCGACAAGCTCCAGCTATGACTATATCATCTTCGCGTCTCCCTTCCTCATCATTATCCGGAGCATCATCATCAACATCATCATCATCACCATCACCCGCACCGCCTCGACCTCTGCTTGCTTCCAGTGCGACGCCAGCTCCCTCTTCTCGACTGGAAAAACAACTGCCACGGACGCCACCAGAACTCGAGATTCAAGAAAAGAACCGGACGCGTCCACGAGCTCGACCAAACGTCACCATCCGAATTCCCAAGCGGGGCTGGCCGAACTCTTCCGCCATGAGCAAGCCAGCGTTGTTGACAGAGGCCGAATATGAGGCTCTACCACCCTCTATCCAGTAAGTAATCATTTCCACGCTATTACTATTATTATTATCATCATTATTACCACTACGAGCATTCTCCATGCATTCCAACCATCTGCACCTGCACCTGCACCTGCACCGTTGTCCGTCACTATCACCTCTGGCTCCCGCTCTCGCGTTGCGCCCGCTCTACACCAAGTCCGTTCATGGATTCTGCCGTTGCCCCTAGACCTCAAACGAGTCAGCATCTCCGCTTCTGCACCGCATATGTTCGTCGTGTTCCGTGTGTGCTGGCTAAAATAGCTGCTGCATCACGCCGTTGCAATTGAGCGTCTCTGAGGGGGCTGCGAGATCGTCGCTGCACCCCTTGCAACGTGCCCCTCGCCCGTCCAGAAAAATTCCCAATCTCCGTCCCTTTGCTGCACCGGAACATTCACTCACGTTCTTCCTGTAGGCGAAAATATTTCTCCTCTCTGGAGCGTTTGAGAATTGCAGAGCACACCGCTCAACAGCAGCAGCAAACAAAGTCGCGGCCGTTGGCTCGGTTTCCTGGTCCCGTTGTTGTTACAAAAACCTCATCTCCCACCACCAGCCGACCTCGTCCCTGGACCCAAAGAGGCAATTCACGCGTACGGAAGTCGCACTCATTACAACGAGATTGCACCATCTCCCACGCTGAGGCTCAGTGGTTCTTGTCTCTTCCTGAAAAAGTCCGTCGTCAACAATTCTCTCGCGAGGAACAAGTCTTGCTAGCTGGCGGCCTGGATACATATTACCTTGATCACCTGAACGAGAAGTCTGGCCAGCCGGTTACTGCTGTGGAACGACATCACGACTGCGATCTTGACTACGAATCTGATCCACTTTCGGAGAAACGCGGCTGTCTAACCAACCGTCACTCTTCCCACTTGCTCCGGAAAGACAGCTTTACCAAAGACAATTCCGAATTGGTGTGTATCGACGCCATGGCCCCATCTCCGGAAGTCATGACCCAACGGCCTCGCCGCAGCTCCATGCGTCGAACCATGTCGAGCACGAGCGTGACGCTGAGCCCTCTCCGTCAATCTACATCATCGACGCCGTCTGTACAATCATCATTTGGTTCGAGACGACCTCTTCTGAGACCTCGCGCACAATCTCACGCCATGCCTGCATTACTGGACACCGGTAGAACTTCAGTGGATGGTCCAGCAAAACACTATCAGGATCCCGATGCCAGACAGAAACTCAAGACATATCTCGGATCCGCACAGAAATTCGACGAGGCAATTGAGTTTGGCTTTCCGTCGACACACACCGAGGAACCAGCTCCAAGCAAGGTAGAAACCGTGTCGAGTGGTCTAGTCAGCTACGATGTTGCCAATTTTCTACGCGATGAGGTTCTATCCTGCATGGAATCTTACGCTGGCGACCAGTCAGACCGCGCATCAGCAAGAAGCGAAGCAGATACGGAAGGAGACCTTGACAGCCCTGTTACACCTTCCGATTTTGCCCATCTTGGATTCCGTCATGGCGGGCGATCCAACTTTTCCTCCCTCGATTCAAGTGGGCTTCCACCGTCATGGCCCAATCTAAAGCCATACCCGCAAGATGCTCAGCAGGATCTATTTTCGGGAGCGCGCGAGATGACTCTACGAATGACGCTCACTAGACCGGATCTACGTGCGAACGAAGAAGAATTATACGGGTGGCGATACTCGTCGCAAGCCCCATCCAAAGATCCTCTGGCGCTCGAGGCACTCCCTGCCTTTACCAGTGACGTGGACGGGTCTCACAGCCCTTTCTCCAACAACAGCCCGCGATCAAGCCTAATCGGACGGCTTTTTGGCAAAATCAAGAAGAAGACGTGACACATCTTCCATCAAAAAGTTCCGCAGCCGTTCCTTCAACCTACTACTTTAATTCTCTGTATGTTTTCATTGGACTTTAATTGTATTTTCTCGTGTTCCTAGTCATTAGCACGGCGTCGTAGGGATTTGTTGTTGTCTCTCGGGAGCTTTCCCCAAGTTGTTTGTCCTTGAGTATGCAAGGGCATGTCGCGCCGAGTGCGACCTAGCGATGTTTCAGATGGGCAAAGGGATCTGAATTTGGAACCTAGATCTGTGCGCGTTTTCTACTTCTAGACGGGAGCGGCGCGAACAAGCGCGATGGCGATCAGCAGAGCCTGTAACAGAATGGGTGCGCTTCTGCGCACGGGAGGAAAGTTCGTAGTTGAAAATTGTATATTCGCCTACTCCTGATACGAACGGAGACGGACATGAGTGTGTCAAAAGCTATTAATGATTACGTATGAATGGGGATCTCTGGAACGGACCAGTGGTGAAGTTGAAGACCAACATCTCTGGCGAGTCGTCTGGTCAGCCCCCTCATCCTGCCGCACATCGCAAGAGGCAAATCCCGCAAGACTGTGTCGGCTTAGTCGAGTAATTATGGAGTCTGGATGGACAAGACATAACGAGGCGTGGAACTGTTTATCGCGTCACTCTACAACACTACTGCGTAATACACACGCGCAACTCCTTCCGTCTCCGTGCATTGTGCAGATTCAGCCCTGAAAATATGTCCTAACAATGCATATAAGACGATCACAACTCCTCTCCTTGCAGGTCGGCGCGCGCTAACTTGGCTAACTTACCAACATACAGTCTCGAAAAGCGGGCTATCTACTTAGAGAGGAGGTCAAGGAGGCTCGTGAAACGCGCCTTGGCGCCACCTCTTTCGTGCCGACAGCCCTAGGTGGTTAGATTATGCTGGCGCTGGGTCCTGGCGTATGCATTTGAGGATATGAGGGGCTTGGATGTGGACGCTCACTCACCGCCTTTGGATGGGCGGCTCTTGGATTCGATTCCGAATTTCAGTACGGTACAGTGATTAGTAGGACCGTGTCATGGATGAATGCTACTTGCTACTTGCATGGGAAGCTTAGGTGGGAGGATATCACCGTTTGAGGTCGTGCAAAGAAGGCATTATGTCCGCATTGGTATCGGTGTCCGTCATCAGCAGATCTCGCACCACCATTGAGCATATGAGTAATATCTCTCTCTCGCTCTCTCTCCTATCTTCTCTCCCTCTCCCTAGACCCCGTGAACCAAGGGAGTGGACCTTGTCCAGTCATTCAGGGATATCACGTCGAGATAAAGTGGACTCGTGCCTGACCCTCAATTGAGCCCTGGACTATTACTGCCTTGCAAGTCTCTCATTGGCTGTCAACGTTCAGACTGCCCCTGTAAATCTGGCACACTCTGGCGCGCGCAATACATTGGCATGTCACGTGAGGCTTGATATGAAGATATTCAACCAATCAGACCCACAACCTGGACGGGTGACGCTAGCACAACCCAGAGAGCGCTGATAGGCTTAACTGATAATGGAATAGCGTGAAGCACTGCTCTCCTGGCGATATGAAGACTATTACCACTCAGAGCGGGTGACGAGATCAGTGGAGCCATCAGAGCTCTTCTCCTCGCCCACGTCTCCTCGAGGACCTCGTCGTCGACCTCATCATCAATTGTGCGAGGCCTCTGTCTCGGCTATTCTGTTCTATTCCTGTTCTCTTTGCTTTCCTCTTATTGAGCCCGACGACCTGGACGACTACTCCGATCCTGGCCCTTAACAAGACACTGCAGATCCACTCCTTTGCAGCACTTGCATCATTCCGGACTGAGCATCAGGTAACACTGGACCTTTTCATGTCATCTCTGCACCTTCGACCATGAGGTTGTAGGCTCGACATTGAATTGTTCATTGTTTCTTCTGTTTGCTTTCTACCACTATCATTAAAGATCATTTGCGAGAAGAGGGAAACATACGCTCACTAGCAACCTTTTGACGCTATATACACAATTATATACTAAAGACAGACGTCCTTCGACATACTCAAGTCGACATACACCTTCGCTCTCTCAGCTTGGAATCGCTGGTCGGTTTCATACACACTCTCTTGATCGGATATCGTCTACGATCCGAGTACATTTACGCCACTACACTCCGCTATAATACTGTAACTATCTACCGGCAGAAAAAGCAAAGACTTCACATATCAATATGCTTGGATTTCACAGACGGCAGCGAAGCCTGATACCCGTCAAAGAGCTCGCGCGGTATGACAAATTGGACCTAAAGATCGAAGAGGAGGAGGAGATGGAGATGGAGCTTAACGAGATCGAGAATGAGTTGCTGGGTGGCCAGAGGATGAACAAGCACAGGCAGCTATTGGTCATATATGTGGTCTTTCTTGCAGAGGCGTAAGTTCTCTTACTTAGTATGCTGAGTTGTGACATTAACAGAAGACTAACATCCAATAGCATCATGTCCTCGAGCCTACAACCGCAGTTGAAGATGCTCATCGAGTCCGACGACTTCTGTGGTAACCTCTCCTCTTCTTATCTCCGCTCAATTCTCGACTGTGCATATTTCTTTGGTGGTACTGCTGGTATATTTTGGGGGTTCCTTTCAGATCGAATCGGCCGTCGCCCAGTTGCGATTGGTGGTCTTGTTGGCATGACATTCTGCTGCATTGTCATGGGGCTGGCAAACGATCTTGTCTCTTGCGCCGCTGTACGCTTCATGGCTGGTCTCGTCAGCTCTTCAGTCCTCGTCGTAGCCCTGACTATGATCTCGGACCTCAGCCTGAACCCCAAGGAACGAGCGAAGAATGTCGCAAGACTACCAATCGTTGCGGCCGTAGGGAGCTTTGGGCCGGTCGTACAAGGCATGGTTGCAAAGAGCGTCGAGCACAGCGGGAGTATATGGCAGCGCTTCCCCACTCTGAGTGGCCAGATCGCATGTGGAACGGCGGTACTCGCCATCACCATATTCGCCTGCCTCACTCTCCAAGAAACCCTCCCTAAGCAGAAGCAACAAATCGACGTCAACGAGCTTGACTGCGAGAAGGCCGCTTTCCTCGGTCAAGAAAGCGACTCCGAAAGCGATACTGCCTCCGTCCGCATCGTCGAATCCGACATCCCAACCGCAGCCCCGATCTCCATGAACCAATTCCTCAGCGCTCCCTCGCTCATCAGTCTTCTCTCCTCCTACTCCATTCTCTCCCTGCACAGCTCCACCTTTGACGTCCTCCTCCCACACCTCGGCCACTCTTCCTCACAGCACGGCGGCATGGGCATGCCATGCACCTACCTCGGCGCCATCGTGCTCGTCGCCCGTGCCGTCGCCGGCATCGCCCTCACATACACAATTCCCCTCCTCGTCCGCAAATCAGGCCTCCTAGCCCCCTACCGTCGCGCAAGCATGTGCTTTCCACTTCTCTACATCCTGATTCCCGCACTTGCTTCCCTCGCTGCCTCACACACCTCGCTCGTCGCCCTGCTCAGCATCGGCGGCCTGCTCGTCAAACACCTCCTCGCCGGCGGCGCCAGCGTCCTCGTCTCTTTGCTGATGCTCAACGCCGCGCCCGACGCGTTCAGCGCCGGCACCGTCGTTGGTCTGATGCATGTGGCAGGCTTGTTCCGCGCCCTGGCGGTTGCGGTTGCGGGTGCAGTGTTCTTTGTTAGCGATGAGTATAGTGTGTTTGGCGCAAATATGGCGCTGTGGGTGGTGCTTGCGGTGCTGGGCACGGTGGGTGCTGGAGCGGCGTGGGTGGTTCGGGATGGGATGAGGGTCGAGGAGGACTTGGGGAGTGAGGTGCTGCGGTGGGAGGAGGTCTGGGAGGCGAAGGCGGACGGTGGATATGAGGGTGATGAGATATAGGTCGTTCAATATGTTATGACTGAACCGGAGGAAGAGGTCATGGGTTATGAATATTTTTTGCGACATGTACGGTGGATTGACATGGCATGGCATATTGCGTTTATCTTTTTTTTTGTCATAACATGTTGTACGACTTCTTGGGGGATGGTGGTGGTCCTGGTCGTAGTCGTAGTCGTAGTCGTGGATATTGACACTCTTATACACGCATACACACACACTATCTCTCTCTCTCTCTGTCTCTGTCTCTGTCCGTGTACTCTACTCTATATAGCTAACTCGCATCTGACGGCGAACGCCGGATATGGCTGTCTCAAATTGAGTTTTTTTTCTTTTTGGTAATTTTAGTATTTCTGCTAGGTTTTGATGAGATTGATAGGATCGTAGTTGTAGCCTGGCCTAGCATAGCATAGACACCTGCACTCATCCGTTCGTTCATTCATTCATTTAGTCATTCAGTCATTCAGTCATTCAGTCATTCAGTCATTCATTCAGTCATTCATTCAGTCATTTACTTTGTTGTGTTCTGTGTGTGTATACATGTACGGGGGAGTGGATGTAGGGGGGTGGATGTACATCCGGCGTCAGAGGTATAAATATGGAGTTGTGGAGTTATTAATATGTATGTGTACTTGGTGGTTGAAGTGTTGGACTTGGGATCATAGCAGGTATATACAGATAGATGGATAGATAGGTGGGTAGATATATAGATAGATAGATAGATAGATAGATAGATAGATAGATAGATAGATAGATAGATAGATAGATAGATAGATAGATAGATAGATAGATAGAT